>NC_039251.1:12596066-12902977 GCF_003368295.1 Carassius auratus | reverse complement strand
CAACGACATTGGACCCCACAGAAAACCCTAACAAAAAACATGTAGCACTTCAAAAGCAGCAAGCTAGAACTTTCACCTTTTGGATAACAACAATTACATTAATATAATATAGAGGTAAGAAAATATCCAAAATTCAGTAGGAAGCAGAAGTGGTAGGTGGTGTTGTTAAAAGTTTTTGTCAGTAAGTGGTGGCCCAGCTTGATCAGCATAAAACCCCTTAAGCACCCTGGCACTTCCGTCTCCTGCATATGTGGAGGAGTTTTAATATCATGGCTGATCTTATTAGAGGTGAGGCATGACATCTCCATCTCTATTCAGAGCATCTCCAGTGCAGTCTTATTACAACACACAGCAGTTACCTCTGCACTCAGCTGCCCGTCAATCTCCTCACAAGACCACGTCATATGCTAACTTCTCAAATCATAATGTGCCACACTTCAGCGAGCAAGCCTATGGACCTAGGAGACCAAGATTTAATTGAACACCCACATTGCCCTAAGCTTGAATCTAGTATCCTTCAGGAACCCATTAGCAAAAATAAGCCACATTTTCTTACGGTCACAAAATTAAGAAGGATAGGCGAATTTAAACTATATTCATTTATTTTACACCTAATACAATGCAATACAATAAAACAAAATAAAAAAGGAAACTTACTATTTTCATGTTGATTAAAAAAAAAAAAAAGAAAGTTATCCCTAAAGGGTTAGTTGAGTCAAAAATGAAATTTATGTAATTAAATGACTCGCGTCGTTCCAAACCCCGTAAGACCTCCGTTCATCTTCGGAACACAGTTTATGATATTTTAGATTTAGTCCGAGAGCTTTCTGTTCCTCCATTGAAAATGTATGTACGGTATACAGTCCATGTCCAGAAAGGTAAGAATTTTCATTCTCGACTGAACTAACCCTTTAACTTTCTTCTTACAGCAACTATTGAATGGCTGAAAGATGCTTTATAAAAGCAGCATCTTGTAGTTACTGCATCTACCAAGGGCAGGGGCTAACTGGACTAATTAGCAAAACTTTGACCCCTTGGTTTGACCTACTAAAACTTTGTGGTAAACTAGTTAAGAAGCCATTTCAGGGACATCAACACACCGGTATTATATGCTGTGGGCAAATGCAGTTAAAAGTTGTGTACCAACAATATTAATGCTATTTCACTTTAGACATGATATATGGAGTTTATTGCCAGAGAGAAACCAGCAGCATATCACCATATTTCATGCAGGACCAAAGTTAATCTTGTGGTACATAATATTATTTCGGTGTTTAAAAAACAAGAGTGAATTCATGCAATCCACTGAGATGCACCAGGGGCTAATTTACAGTTTCACCATTGGATGAGGCAATCAATAATAAATTATTAGCTTGGTTATGTTGCAAATTACCATGATGCCTTCTCAATTATCCCTCTCGCAACAGTGGGTAACTAATTAGGCAAATGAACATGGCAACTGGCTTGCTATACAGTCAACCATCTGCACGAAACAGGACTGTTCACAATACATAACATCTCTAGACTGAAAAAACATCACAATAGGGGAACTAAATTCTTGTTGACTGTCAAGTTGGTTGAAATCTTAGCAGAGCAACTATCTAGAATACAAACGCTACAGAAAACACACACACATCCGTTTTTGCATCCTGTATCACTTGGGTCATGACTGTTCATTAGGGGTTATAAAGTATTGCTGGGTGGGTGTATTGGCACATGTGTAAAAGAAGTGTTTTAGCCTGGTTAGTATTCAGGAGAAATGAGAAATAGGGCAGAACCTTTGATGGGAAAATGATTACTTGACCTTATGTTAATATTTCAAATGTGTATGTTCAAAAAGAGATAACCGGGTAATAACATAATCATCCTTGATGAATTCTCCTTAATGTTTTTGAAATAAAAGAGCTTGAATTATTACGTAGATCAGTGGTCGACCAGTGTGGGGAGATGTTGATATCTATGGCGCGCATGAATTATAAATCATTTAATTAGGACAAAGTTAATATTCCTTAATTAGAATAAAATATACTGAATTCATATTTCAAAACATTACATTCACCATTTTTTGCTGTAATATTTTGAATACAAAATTCACCCCCCAAAATATATATATATTTACATACTTTTGATCTTGCCAATCATATGTACAGTACATACTAACATTCAGAAGCAGAGGCAATGCAATGGAGAAATATCATAATTATCCTTGATAAAAAAAAAACTAAACTTTGTAGTCTACCATACAAGTTTTGTTAATGCTGAATAAATATACTGAATTAATATAATTATTTTTTTTTTTTTACCCAAAATTGTCAAAATTAAAATCATAATTAATTCTCAGAAACAGTGATGGCTATTTGTGTTATTCAGTAAAGTAATAAGGAATAAGAATGGATACTACCATTTCTAAATGCCAGGAGAGGAAAAACTAATAAAATACACTTTTCCTTTGATGCAATAATCACAAACTAGAAAAAGTGCATCCTTTCATTTTGAGAGAATCAATAGCATATTTATCCCCCATTATGCTAGGAGCAACACCAATTTATGAAAAGACATCTACTCAGGGAGGTCACGTACACACTTTTGGCTTGGGATCTGAAATTTGTGGCTGGAGATGTGTGCTTTACTCAGCTGGCTGCTGAAGTGCTGCTGTGATGAGAAGAGGTCAGTCTGAACCAGCTGCATTAAGCCCAAGAGACAAGGGAAGAAAAAAAAAACATAAAATGCAAAAAATGCAAGCAAGCACATGTGAAGTTCAAAAGCAGTTGTTAACAACTTGCATCCCAACAGTGAGTCAACAGCTGTGAACTAATTAGTTCCCAATGCCAAATAGCGAAGGCGTTAAGGATCTACACAGACGTCCCGGAGCACAAAGCGCCACCTACACTAACAAATTAAGGCTCAAAACAGCTGGTGGCACTTCTAAGCTGGCCTCAGAGAGTGGGTTGAGCTGGCAGCACTTCTGAATGTGGTAGAAGAAAGATCAAGCCAAAGAAAGCACTCAAGACTCCTTCCCTCTGGGATACTTGCAAAATGGCCCATTGCACTTATGGCCGTCTAGCTATTTTAGTTTGTGGGAAAGTAAAAATACCGCATCTGGGACACTTCGCTAGATTTCACAGGAGTAGTGGACAATCTGAGTGGAGGGTCAATTATCCGTGGACTGTGTGCACTTGGCTTAGGAACTTCCTTGATAGACTAATGAATGCACACGCAGTGCTTCTGTCAAATAGCATCCAGATCAGCTGGGATAACATGCACCCAGCAAACTACCCAGGCCCCTAGCATAAATCCATGGAAACAGACCCAACTAACGAACATGTCGTTAACACATCTAACAATTGCCGAAAGATGCCGCAGGTTTGTTCGCCACCTTACAGGCAAGACAGGCCCCTTGTGAGACAAGAGAGCAGGTATAGCCAAAAAGCTAACACAATCTCTCCTAATGAGCACCGCTTCTTCATTTAACACCTCATCAAATGACAGTGATGTCAGACGGAGCCATCAAGATCTGTCAGCAAGAGGGAATCACACTGAGCCTGGTCCTGGAGGCAGATTGTAAGACATCAACAGCAGTTTCTCATGTGCCTCCTGCGCTGCCCATCTGACAGTAAGATGAACAACAGAACATAATCAGCTCTGAGCACTCACAGAGTAGTAACACTGAGCTGTTGCTCAAGACCAAACCTATGAAAAACAGGCATCAATTATTAAATCATCAATTAAACAGTATAAATGTATTACCATTAAAAATTTGGGATTGATAAAGATTATTATTATTATTATTTTTTTTAAGAAACTCATACTTAATGCATCCTCGCTAAATTGTTTTGTTCAGCCTAGATGCATGAAGCTGATCAAAAGTAACAGGAAAGTAATTTATAAAGTAACAAAAAAAATATATATTTAAAATAAATCTGTTTTGAACTTTTAATTCTTCAAAGAATCCTGAAAAACTCATTTGTATCAGTTTTCAAAAAATATTAAGCAACACAACCATTTTTATTCATTTAGCAGACGCTTTTATTCAAAGCGACTTACAAATGAGGACAGTGGAAGTATCCAACTTCATTTATAAAGCACTTTCAAGACCACTACAACAAGGACAAATTAGGAAACATTTTCAATGTTGAAATACATGTGACACTGAAGACTAAAAAATTTAATAATATTTAGCAATATTACAGTTTTGAAAAAAATGCAGCTAGGCTTCTTTTGAGAATGTTTTAAAAAATCCCACCGATTCCATACAATAATCTATGTACGTATGAATGTATGTATGTACATTTAAATGTAATTAATATATTCATAAAAAAATAAAAAAAAATATACAACAAAAAAAAAACTTTGCTAATTAAGGAAATATTCTGGGCTGATGGTATGTACAGAAGTGAAGAGTTTAAATTCATTGTCATTTCCCATTTGTTCTGAAATAATAATAATTAAAAAAAAATGATATTCCTTTTTCATGAAGGGGACTAAAGATTGAAATATTAATGCTACTTGCATCACACAAAGCACAGTCTGTGGATTACTTGTTTTTAATGTGGATTTTGATGTAAAAAAAAAAAAAAACATTAAATTAAATATAATGGCTGTTGCTGGTGTTGCTGTGCATCCTAAAAATCATTCCCTGCCATTCATGCCATTAACTTTCATATGCACTGACAAATAATTGGATGACATCGGTCTATGGCAGAAAGAATACAGAATGAGCCTGCATGACTTTAAATAATGTAAAATCACTGTGATGCAACAAGTCTCTAAGCAGAGCAATAAAAAGGACATAGGCTACTGCACTCGAGCATCCCCTTCCATTGGTCCCAAATAATAAAAAATAGGTTTCTGAATTACTTTATTACGACTCTTTCTCCTGGCATCACAGAGCTCCTATTGCACCATCTTTGGCCTGTGAGCGGGGCATAAGCTTGGTTAGCTGGGTCATATTCTTCCAAAAATGTATCCAATAAGTACATATCGATCCCTCCAAGAGTCCAACTTTAAAGGTGAGCCTTCCACATTACACGAGCTGTTGCGCTGCCAGCTGTGTTGATCTCTCTGGCTGTAAGTCATATGGCTTTGGCAGCAGTGAACCCTCAAACACCCCTGTGCTAAAACCTCTCCTCACAGCACGAGGCCTCCCATAGCCTAATCACACAACTTTCTGCACTTACTAACTTGGAATAAAAAAATAAAAAAATTTAAACCATGTGCTACTGCCTATATTAAGTTGATACAGAAAATAAAATAAAATAAAACAGAAAATTGAAAGCTAAAACAGCTTAGACATATTTTATATTAGCAATGCTGTTTAGCAACCATAAACAAATCAACACTTGTCCCAGTCTTGCTAGGTACTTCATGTAAATATTTACAACAGATGGGGGAGAAAAATAATCAAAATGTTAGCAGTATTTTAGGTGAAGCCATGTCTCATGTCTCCTCCAGTAATTCTGCCTGTCCAGGCAAAGTTGATTACCTCTTATAATATTCTCCAGGTTTAGCATCTTGTGTGCACTCATAAGTCCTCATAAATACTAAATGTATGAGAAATCAATCATTTAGGTGGCGCATTATGCCGAGGTTGCCTTGTCATTAGCTCCAACACCACAGGAATGCTGATGAGGGCCAGTCGAGCACACAAAGCTATTAAGGCACCCACCCGCTCATATCCTAGGAGGTCTCATTTGCAGCGGAGGGTTAAGAAACACCTGTTTCTCAATTAGAATAAATATACAAAAGGAGATCTGCAAAGTAAATGGCACACCGTCAGCTCATTGTCTCTAAATTAAATGGGTTTCTGGGAAGACAAATACAATTGTAAGTGTTTCACACTTGTCATTTTCTCTTTACATCATTTTGAAGGCCCAATAGAAGGGGATGGAAAACAAACGGAATAGCATTCGCAGTTTAAATGCTTATTATGTTTGTGGAAGTGTTAAATAAAATCTCTTTTGGGGATTCAGAAGAGTCAAATCGCATATAATGCCATCTCTAAAACCCTGCTTCCACCTGGAATGCATTTGGACGATCACAGGTAGACGAGGGAGATACATTACCGTTTACACTTGGTTTTAAAGTGTATGGTTTATTTTTGGGCTTTTTCTGATCTTTTGATCTAATACTGCAAAATAAGCTTGCCACAATTTACATGAGAATCCAAAAGGAGACCATGGAAAATGATATGGAAATCAGCAGCTTTCATTTGTATTCTGATACACAAAACTATGCAGAACGTTGTGGGTTGTGTTAAAATTAGGACGGGTAAAAAAAAAAAAAAAAAAACTGTGCTTTTTGTGACATTTCATCTTCAAACATTATGATTTCGGATGGTAAAGTTTAAATCCACTCTGGGTAGTGTGCTTCAACTACACATCCCGTAATGTTTAAGAACTAGGTTTAGTAAGCAGAGAGGAGGTGGGTTTTTTTTTGGCTGTTTGAATGCATTTTCGAATATGTCTGGAAGTGGTCGAAAGTGGACAAGCTCAAAAAGTCTCAGACACAATTTACACCTGAGTTTACCGTCGCCACCAGTGATCAACAAAACATGGACTCCCACTGTAACTCTACCTGCTGGTGTCATTGTTGAACAAAGTTTCTTTTGAAAAACGAATGATGTAAAAACTTTTGTAGTACAAATTTTTTCTCATCCAATTTTTTGAGGAGGCACTGCCTCTCTTGTCTACTCGGAGGAAATGCAATGGAAATGTAAACAGGGAATAAAAAGGCAAACCATCAACTCAAAAATCCATTAAAAAATTGCATCTCAGTTCACCCCATGCCCCAGATCTAGGCTCACTTCACTCAGGGTTTCATTGAGCATGTCTAATTCTTCAAATCCTAAGTTACACCAAATCTCTTTAATGCCTACTCCAGTATGCCCTACCAGAGCCATTAGAAGGACAAAGGAGGCCCTGAAGGCAGGGGAACGGAGGTCTGCACGGTTAATGAAGGAATGACTGAATTCAGAGTGAAATGGAAAAGAGCTTCATAAAGGACCCATTTGGTACTAGAGTGAGGGGTGGGTCACGGCAATCACAGAGCAAAGTCAGTCGTCTCACGCATGAGGGTGCCCGGTAAATCGCCGGGAGGCCATCCTCCTCGCTAGCCTTACGAACAGCACAGAAAGGATAATCAGACTCGGTTGATAGGCCGATACTTCAGGCGTGTCTTGGAATGTATCTGATAACGTATCAAAGCTCCATTCAAGGAAGTGGACACATCAGAAAGAGTTTTCATGGCTTCGGGGCAGGTTGGCATCTGTAACGATGCAATTTCACACCTATCTGGGATTTTTGCACAAAGAGGCAAGCTACTGTCAAGAACGTAGGTGTTTGGAGAGCGTATCAGCTTTTTTTGACTGTATCTCTGAGCTTCTACATGTGTAGGAGTAGCACTTCAGAAAACAACGCACTAAAGCTTGTTGGCCACATGTCAATGTGCGCAGACGAAATTAGGCTACAACAATGGCAGAATATGGAGTTCGCAACTTTACGTGAGAGCTCCATCCAAGTTCTAACAAGGGTCTTGACCATTAAGCTGAGTGGCTCTTTTTCATTATTGTGGCTCAAGATACGTAGTCACATACACACACACGCATATACACAACACACATCATTTGTCATAGCTGTGAGACAGTTCCATTTGGTGTGGGCCAATTGGGCTAGTGGTGTCTGGCAGAGTGAGAATGTAATCTGCACAAGCTGAGGAGAGCAGCGAAGCGACGCTGGTCGTGATCAGCTCAGCCATTTCGCCCCTGAAGTGCCTCTTCAAAAAAGCCTGAAAAGAGTCCTCAGCGCACACCAAAAACTCCATTAAAAGCACAGCTTGATTGCAAGTGCCAGCATTTAATTTCAAACTCCAATGCTGACTGAATGCAAAAATGTGTTTATCAAGTTATTGTCTCGGTTTGTGACAGACCAGATTAAAGAAAGACACAATAGTCTCTGGCAGGTTTTAGCTTGCTGTTTAATGGAAGGGTCATGGAGAGATGTTGATTAAGAAAAGAAGTACCTTACATTAAGTTCAGCAATTACGGGGTACCGATCGCCTCTCAAAGGTGTAATCAAGCCTGTTTATAGGAGGTCTTCTGCATTGGATGTGCGTTAGGTTACGAATGTAATTTAGCATGTATGTGGCGACAATCTCTTTAATTTTCAGATGGAACGCAGGCCAGAAGATCACAAAACCCAATCTAATTCCCAGCATTCACCTCCATTTACCAAAATAGCCACTGCACGACAGGAAGTTCACTCACATAATCACACTGAGTTACAGGCTAAAAGTAATCTTTACTTTCAGAAGGAAAGCAAATTAGAACACCAAATAACCTTTCACCAAATAAGCCTCCAAAACAGCTTTTATTGGTTGATATGCTAGTCTAAAGTTCAGAGGGATATTATTTTGTAACTAAGTGCTACACAGCAAGTTTTAAATTGAAAAACAAGAACTACATAACATGACACATTATGCATTATATATTAATATGTTTGATAGCATTATTTTTGGACCAATGAGATTTTACTGTGGGTGGAGCTACTCACCAAAACACAACAGAAATAAAAATAAGCTAAATGCTTTTGCTAGTGCACATCACTAGTAAAGGTTTGATAGAAGTCCCGTTAGAAGAGTCCTGGGCTGCGTTCAGCCCCGACAAAACGTTGCACAACGTTTTATAAACAGAAACGGTGATGCGTTGAACACACTGTTCTGATGACGCAAGAGTTGCAACTATGGCAGCTGAGAAGGCCATTCTTTGTGTTCTTTGTGAATAATTTTCGGAGCCATCTATTTAGCCTCACATACTGACTTTATTTGTAGTTCATACAGTTTTAATACCCTGCATTTTCTTTCTCATTTTTAGGAAAAACACATAATTATCATTGTTTATTTCTATACCAAATGTCATACACTTGCATTGAAGTAAAAAAAAAAACAACTACATAATTTTGTTGATATCCTATATTTTTACAATAAAACTTACGACAAACATGTTTTCTAATATCCTCAGTTGTTGCGTATACCGAGCTGCAACAAACACATTTGTACATTATTTTCCTTGAAGCCATTGTGCGAGTTCACATTAATACCGCGTGCTGGACTGCACATGCACACTGGTGGGTGTAGCCTGAGAAATAAGCTTTTTTAATGCTATTTGAGCAAAAGAAACAACATTTAAGATAAAGTTTTTGTCAGATTTCATTGGTGATTTCAAATATGAAATTTAATTATAATCTTGAGGACCAGTTTTGGAGAATTTGATTCAAAGAGATAGGAGTTGCACTTTCAGAGAGGCGTTTCAAAGATGGCCGTCGAGTGACATGACTTGCCTTAAAGGGTATGGAAGGATTTTCCGGACTATTTTCAAATGGAATTGCAAATTGTATTTTCATTTGCGTTTTCAGAATGTGGACGCATAAATTGTGACATAATCCAAATGTAATTGCAAATTCTTGCAAAATCCTTGCTAAATTCTTGCAAAATCTTGCATTACCGGTTGCATTTTCGCTTTCGCGAATGCACAGTGAGTGCCAATTAAAGTCCATTTGCAAATGCATTTCTCATGTCTTACGAGCTATGAGCCTGTCATATTTAAATATCAATATTAATTACCACATTTGCTTTTTCACTCTCTCTGCACTGTGCATGTAAAATCTATTTTAATCTTTTTGATCTGGTGACAACGCACTAATATTTTCAGAGTTGCTTTAACACGAAACAGGAAATTCATGAATAATCATGTACGATCCGCCCAGTGACACCAAATATCCCAGAAACCAAAAATTTCAGAACACCGACCACTTCACTTAGGTCTCTGCAGAGCAAAAGTGGGCATTTATCACCTTGTTGGTGTTTTCAAACTGCTGGGTGTTTCTAAATCATGTAATCTAAATGTTCCCCTTACCCAACCCCACCTCTAAACCTAACGTCACTATGACGTCAACCAATCAGGTATCATGGTGTAAAAACACTCTGATCTGGTAACTCCCATTACTTTCCTGCAGAGACCTATACTTGCTTAGATTGGCGAAGACATCATTACTGATGATGCTGTTCATCAAGGCCACAAACTCATTTAACCTGTCCAAAACCAAATGGCTTCTGAGTAAAAGGAAATCTGTACTGTATGAACTGTCGTCAACTTGCTGCGTGAGTGTCAAAATGTCGTCGACGAGTGACGTCACTTCCCAATGCAAACACGCCCAATAAAATGGCCCCACCCCAGTCACTTGATTGACAGGTTTCTGTGTAGACGTCGGAAATTCAAATGCAAAAGGACCTTGTGATTGCATTTGAGTTTTGGCAGTTTACATGCACAGTGCAGAGAGAGTAAAAAAGGAAATGTGGTAATTAATATTGCTATTTAAATATGACAGGCTCATAGCTCGTAAGACATGAGAAATGCATTTGCAAATGAACTTTGCTTTTTCATTTGAAATTTGGCACTCACTGTCCGTTCGCGAAAGCGAAAATGCAAACGGTAATGCAAGAATTGCAATAACATTTGGATTATAACACAATTGATGTCTACATTTTTAAAACGCAAATGAAAATACAATTTGCAATTCCATTTGAAAATAGTCCGCAAAATCCTTCCATAAAAGGGAGTGAAATATTTAAAATAAAAAACTGCATAACTGAACATGTATGCACAAATAAAATATATAAACCAGGTGTAGAACCTTTACATACCCTCTCATATAACCAATCCTGGTTTCTTTCGCTCTGGCTACCCACGCTGGAGATTCGTGTGTGTGGTCAAACCCAATCTGAAAGGGCCATCCTCCAGTCTGAACTTGTGTCAGCCTATATCATGTCCTCACAGTCTAGCCACGTCCAGCCGTATCCAGTAACGCACCTTTCTCCAATTGCCCACCAGCCTGTAATACTGTATGTGTCTATCACAGATAGCCTGGGGTTACACATCATCTCTCTCAACTCTCTGTGCTCACTGACACGATCAGATTGCATACGGAGCTCACGTCAACTCTTTGTAGTTCATGTTATGTTAGATGGTGATTCATTGGTTCAGTATTCAATAGGCTGAAAGAGGTCTGGAACTGAACCACTGATTTCAAAGCTTGAGCAATGTGATAGGTGAGATGTCAAGTCACCTTCCTTTCCAAAATCATCTCACACCTGTTTGTTTTTTTGTTTGTTTGTTTATGAATTTTGTTCATATAATGAATTTTTATGAATTTGTTGATGAATAAATCTATAATCAATGTTGTTTGTATTAAAAATATTTACAATATTTCTGTATATTTATTTAATCAAATAAACAAATGAGGCCAGGCAAGCCTATTTATATAGCACATTTCATACACAAATGCAACTCAAAGTAATTTACATATAAATGAATTCAAATATAAATAGATGCATCAGAAATAACAATAGAGAATAAAAATGATTAAAATAATATTTAAAAAAAATTATACATAAATTATTGTATGTAAAGTATGGTTTCTGAAACAAGTCTTACTAATAAATTCGGTTTTACATAAGAGACTTTTAAGGATTTTAATTTATTAAAATGAAAAATCGGACAAAAACACTGATGAAGAAAACTGTTGTAAAAACTGACTGTGATGCTGTCTTGATGTCTTGCTGGCACTATTAAGTTATTAGAGCTGAACGAACCGTGTTTGTGAGATAGGGAGTAGATAATATTTCTTTTTTGGCCTTTTGGACTCTCTTTTGGACAGGCAACAAGCTTTTGGGGAATGAGATCTGGAAACAGCATGAGCCAGCCCATGCGCTAACCACCCGGCTACAGCTCCGACAGCTAGGACTTCTAAAACTATAATAAAAGAAATAAAATAATGAGGAAAAAAGGACAAAATCAGTGATGCAAGGAAACATAGTTCCTTCTTATTTGCACACAGAGACATTAATTCGCTGGGTGGGATGAGGGGGCGGCCTTTCCGTTCCACCACAAAAATTAGCCGTAAAATTGTGTGACTGTATTCCCCTGAGTGTGCTGGAAGTTTTTCAAAAAATCATTTACATAATGCATTAAACGCCTGCAGGAATCTAAAAGGATATTGCTGTAATTTCCACCTATTTTTAAAGGAACAGTTAACTCAAAAATGAAAATGTATTCAAAATTCATTTAAAAGTCATTTATTCACACTAATGAATAATTTTCTTCAAAAGGTGAAGTTTTGAAGCATATCCAATATGATAAAAGTGATTTATGTGATTGAAAAAAAGAACTCTAAAAGTATCATAAAAGTGGTTTGTAATAATCATGCATTATATTTCAATGTAATCTAAAGTCATACAATCAATTTGCAAGAGGAACTACCTGAAATTTGTCATTTGTCAAAAAAAAAAAAAAAAACTAGTTTTATGATGCTTTAGTATTCTTTTTGAAGCATGAAAAATCTATTCATTGTGATTTCAGCTAATAGAATGACCTGCTACATTTATTTTGTGTTTTACAGAAGGAAGTTCATCAGGTTAGGCATGACACGAGTAAGCAAATAATGACAGAATTTACCTTTGAAGTGAGCACACAGTATTGGATACTGGAAAGGTGTTATAAAGATGATAATAGTGCAGTAGGGATGACCTCTAGAGTCAGAGTTCAGGGGGCAGAGAAACATCTGCAGCTTTTTCCAGGGACAATAAAATGATAGACAAGGATATGCGTCAGCATAAAAGCCAGGTCTGGGACTTCTGGTGTGCTTGCACAAAAATGCCATGCTACACTCCACACCGGCGTATCTATTAATAAAGTGCAACTCCTTAGCAAAGTGACTTGGGTCAAAAGGTCAGAAACTGATGGCACGGCACAGAAAGTAAGATGAGAGAGACCATCTCACAGCTTAGAGGACAAATCAGAGCTAAAAGATAGAAGAGACAAAAGCTTTTAGTGGTCTATTATAAACCCTGATTAAAGAAGAATGTTTATTCTATGCTACTGCTCTGCTGAAAGTGTCATAAATTTAACACAATCTCTTTTACCCTTTCATGCCTTTGGTTGTTGTAACTTGTTTAAAGTTCATTTATAGTAGCAAAAACCATTGCTACATGAGCCTGTTAGTGTAAAGTGGCATTCTGCAGGAACTGAACCCATTTCTACAGCATCAGTGTTGACAATTTACCCGATTTAACTGCCATCACAATAACAACACATTTAACTCGTCAGAAACTAAACAAACCCTGACAGCAACCCTTGACAATTTAATTGATAATTAAACTGATTGCAAGTGACTTTAAAAGACATCCAGCCAACAGTGTATTGTTACAAAAGTCCACTACAGTCACACACCAGGACACAACAGACCTTACAAATATACAACAACATACTGTACACATAAACAAAGCTCAAAATCATACCCAGTTGTTGCAAAAATTACTATTACTATTCAAAATACTATTACTATTACAGATTACTATTCATGCACTACTGATTATCTTAACACCAATGAACTCAGTTGAAACATAACTCCATTTACAAAGAAAATATTTATAGAAAATTTAGGAGTAAATTGTTAATCACCTAGTCTCACGGCCCACTATGACAGTCAGGATTCAACACAAACACTAACAAAAAATCTATGCATAAATAAATTAAAATGCCAATTCTAATAGTGTGTTGTATTAGTTTACATATGTAAACATACTAATCATGTTATTTCACGATAATTTATGTATCGTAATTCAATTGAAAGGCCAAAGAAATGTAAAACATCAACAACAAGATATAAATGAACTGTTGTTTACAACATTAGAAGCTTCTTATTGATTACATTAAGGTCACATTAATCAAACTCAACTCTCAAAGTCTGATGATAAAGGTCATATTATTTGACTATTTACTTACAACCTATTATAAGCTTTGCCCTAAAGGAACAGTTCGACCAAAAATGAAAATTCTGTCATAATTTACTCAATTAATTTACCACAAAAAGAGATATTTTGACGAAAGTTTTGGTTCCCACTGACATTCATTGTAATTTTTGTTCATACAGTTGAAGTCAATGGAAATCAAAACCGTTGAGTCACCAACATTTTTCAAAATATTTTATTTTATGTTCCACAAATGCAAGAAATGCAGTGTGAATAAATAATCACAATTTTCATTTTCTGGGTCGACTAATCTGTTACGTGCAAAAGAAAACCACATTAATAACATTTAGCTACAAACTCTATAAGTTACTAGTGTTAAATTTGGTAACGCTTTATTTTGATACTCCACTTTAGACATTCTACTAACAGTAAGTAAACTTGTAATGTCAATTAGCAGTCATTGAAGTATTAGTATGTGGTCTTCTTAATATCTTGTAGCACTTTATTTTGATGGGTCCACAACAAACAACATACTAACTATGAGAAACTTTGCGACCTTAAACCTAACCGTCTACTCAGAGTTAGTAGACATGTAGTAGCAAATGAATGAGAATTAGCTGACATGTAGTTGCAACGTTACTTGTAGTTCGTAGAATGTCGTAACTATCAAAAAGGTAACCTTTCCTCCTACTAATATCATTAACCAGGTTAACAGGCAAAACATGCTTAGTCAACCAGCTTGACCAAAAATGCTGGTCACATTAAAGTTTAGCACCATAACTTGCTTAAACCAGCCTCGATCTTCATTTAAATGCAAGCGGACTCATTCTGTCTAAATGGCAAAAAACAATCATGTACTCCTTGTTGAATGGAATTGCTTCTTTGTTTGCGTCAATGTTCTGCTTCAAGTAACATGTACATATCTCATAACTTATCTGATTGTTTATAGCTAATTATCTGAGGCCACTGAAGGTGAGAAGCAATAACGGATTTAGCACCACCCTGACAGTCCAGGTTCTGTGTGTTATTAATAAGACACCACCGCAATCCTGATCCCATCAACTGGAGGTGGACCGGGGCATTCGCATCTGCGGGGAATTAGAGCCCCTTCTGTCAGCCTGGGGTCGCCAGACTGGATTCAATCAGGAACCCTGTCTAAATCACTCCAACACAAACAAAGACACACACACACACACACATACATAAACACCTTTCACTATCAATAAATCGGTAGCAGCAAACAAACAATACTAAGAAATATCTTGTAATGTGGACCCTAAGCCACCACAGTGCTCTTGTAATCAATCCTCCCAAGAATCTGGAAGTTGTACCATTGATGTTTTTGGGATAAATAGCTTGAGGCACCAATAAATAAATCCTCAAAAAGCCCTCCATACAGGTCATCTCTAGATGTGACACGCAGTATGAAGTGATGTTTCAGTCTGGTGATAATGGATGCATCTTAGTCTGGCGTTTCAATCTTGCAGTGAGGTTTTATCACAGGTGGAGACTGACAATCACAACAATACAGGTTCTTATACATCCTGTGCACACTTCTAAGACATTATATGGCAGTACTTGAGTCTGTATGTGTGCGAATGGGCGTCTTGCCTCTGGCTCTTGTGGCTGGATGGGCTTTTATTGCCAGGAGGTTTCCTGAAAGTAGTCACTTTGAATGGAAAACCTGAAAAAACATACCACCACATTCATCTATTGACTGAAATCTAATTTTAGAAAATCCTAGCATTTGATTGATTTTAGCATCTAGTTTCAGTGATCTGATCACAAGTGGTCAGTCATGACAAACTTACCACCGACCACTTGTTCGCAGATTGCGTCAAGGAAAAGTGTCTCTGATTTTGAATGTTTTATTCTTTTCCATCATTGTATGGTTTAAAGTGGATATTCCAAGTATTAAGGCCCACTGATGCCTGTACAATGTCTTTGAGTGACAAGTCCAATTTTCTGCAGTTTTCTCAACATTCCACATACTTTATATTTCTGTTTACCTGGAACAATCCTTTAAAGCTGCACTTAGAAGGCAAGTCTTAAAACCTTTGTTATGGAACAATGGTTTCACGTTACGTGACTTTTGTGTTGTCTGAGATGCATCAGACACAATAGTGTTTACACAACAAATACAATGTAGCCATATGTATGTAAGCCCCAAGAGACCATGTGTTTTGTTGTGACCAGGAGTTAGCACGCTATCAAGACTGAATTGTTTTTTCTTTCCTCTTTTGTAAACTAGTCCATTTTTTTTTTTTACTAGACTTCATTTTTTTTTGCAAATGTTGGTAATTAAATGTTCTTAAAAAAATGTAAAACAATTATTGGACACCTTCCGTGAAACTCAATCTGTTCGCTCAATCTTCAGAACCAGTTAATTCAATTAAAAATGGTCACTAACCATATAGCTAGAGGAGGTATTGGATCACTGGTGCAGACGAAAAAATTGCAGGGAGGCAAGGTTACTCTGATTTTTATAATCACAAATACATGCTTTGCAGTTCTGTGATCAACCACTATGAAAGCCTGGGTGGATCTTCACTGCTTCTAGACAGGATCTTTTTAGTATGACGAAGTTGCTCCGAATAAAAACAATGAGGTTCAAATATCTAGATTGGATCCATTGCAAACAAAACAACAAGAAATTGAGTTCAGGATCTTACTGCAGGAAAAGAATGATCGAAACATGGCTCAGTAATTAGCTGATGGGGAGCTAATGGGCAAAGCTACAAACAGTCACACAAGACTTGTTCCTGTCTTTATCACAGCTGCTTGTTGATACTTCTAATACCATTACTACTGAGACATCACAGTTGGAAAACAAACCTCCTTAAAGTCCAAGTGAAACACTAACAGAAGACAAATTTGAATTTTTTTCAAAGCAATTAATCAAAAGCGAAAACCTCACTGACGGCTGCATTTATCAGTTTTCACAGGAAATCGAACCCACAACTCGCACTATACTCTACAAATTGATCTAAAATATCTTGATAGAACACAGTAAAGTCAGGAGCAAGTAGATGACATTACAATAAAGCATGGATGCTTGTTTTTGCTAGGCTCTTTTTCAGGCTACATTGATCAGGAAAGAGCATGCGGCAGTAGATGGGCAGAGGCTCCAAACCTCACCCTCTCCAGCCTGCTTATTTCATTTAGTCTAAGAGCTTTCATTAGTCATCACCATCAGCTTTAATAAAATTTCCCTCCAGATGGTAGAAGAGAAGGCGGTGCCACCAAAGTGAGCCTTTCATTTGTTGGTGAATGGTAGAAGTGAAAATCTATTGTGGAAATCACTTGCAAGTTCTGAATTAAATGAAGACAAAGTGATGTTAATAAAATCAGTTTTACTACAGTCTGCCACTAAAGGAAGGCATACAACATCTCACCATATGCCATAAATCAGTAGTTCACAGTGGATCATGACCTAAAAATTAGCCATCTGGGGAAACAAATGCTCCAAGCATACATTTTTTTTTACTAATTGTACACGTTCATAAGCAAAGCAAATAAAATAGACTTATCTTTTACATGATTAAAAAAATACACTACAGCTCAAAGGTTAAATGTCAGTAGTTTTTTTATTTTATTATTAACACACTTATTGAGAGAGGATGCATTAAATTAACCAAGAGTCAGTAAAGATGTTCATAGTTGTTTTCATGCAATTTTGTCATATGAAACAGTTTTCAGCACTGATAATAATAAGAAATACTCAAGCACCAACTCAGCATATTAGAATGATATAGAATAAATTATATTTTAATTGAATTTAAATTAAATACTCACTTATTTGATCAAATAAGTAAGAATGAGAGACTTATTTAAAAAAAAATCTTATGACCCCAAACCTTTGAACAGTACTGTATATGTCAAATATAATTTGCATGAAAATGTTTCATTTTAAAAAAATATTTTGTTTAATGATTTTTTCAATAATAACAAAAGTTACAAAAAAAATATTTAGGCTGAGGCACCGCTTGATGCCCAATGTAAAATCTGGGTCCTGAAGCAAAAGCACTGTCCAATACATCACTTTAAAAGAGTTATATATTCATCATTTTGAATCCGCTGGGAGCATGTGAAATGCTGGAGGGGATTATAATGTTTCCTGCAGAGTGGAAACATTTAATCTGTCTTTCCCAAAAGTCTGCAAACCACTCACTCATTCTAAACATCAAAGTACGAAGATGTGCAGAGTATATAATGAAAAGACAAACACTGTCCAAATAATTAATCAAGATCTGCAAACATGCGCTCAGCATGCGCTCAGTCCTGCATCTGGAAAGATGATACTGGTTTATGTGGGTTAGATGCTGTTCTAGCAGATGGACCATGCTTTTCTATAGCTGGTTGACCAAAATAAAAGTCTTGCTAGTTAAATTAACTGACCTAAAAGTGCTACCAACTGCATCAATAGAGCATAGTGTTAATCAAATGTGTCTTTATCAGACATTTTACAATGGCTTATGATATAAAATTGCTCATACTGTGATTTAAGATTAATTTCACGTCTTCTTGCCTCATTTGCTCTGAAAAACAGGCCCTTGAGGCTAAAAGGATAATTTTTGCGGCCCATGAACTTTCCAAAGGTGATCATTCTAATACTAGGGCTAATTACTCTGGCTTTATGAAAGCATAGTGGATTTCAGAAAGATAGATAAACTTAGTGAATAGGCTTCTCTATATGGATCAGTAGCTATGGCTGTGGTGCCTCCTTTTCTGACCCTCCTCTCTGCTCCCTTCATTTCTGAGGAGCCGCTGTCTGAGAGCGCAAGGCTCTTTGAGAACCTCCACCTTCTAAGAATGCTCTGGCTCCTTTCATTTCTTCCTTCAGAAGCCCAAAGTCTTTTTTTGGTCTTTCGCTCTCTGGCTTTCTTCTTGTCCCCTCCTGGTCTCTGCTGAGGAACAGTGAATTGATCTGCAGCTCTAAGCCAAGTATACATCCACAAGCACAGACGCACACACACACACACACACACACACACACCCTTCCTGTGGTTAGCCAGTGATTGTATTCACACGCACACAGAGCAATCTTCAAAATGAAAACTGTAACAGGATTACTCAGAGACACCGCATTGTGTGACAGACATTGGACAAACTAAAAAAAATATTGCATTTCCTGATATTTCTTGTTTTCAAGCAATGCTGCCAATCTTCTGGGTAAAATAACAACTCGAGCCATCAAAACAACTCTGAAATAAGTGCAATACTCAGAAGATGGAAGAGATCATTTCAATTAATTTTGACATAATGAAAATTATGATCTGTGTAAACTGCATCCCCAAATTTCTGTCAACCTGTGTTTATGTTATTTCTTTTTTTTTTCTTTTTTTTATAGTTCACCCCTAAAAAAATTTTTTTGATTTACTCACACGTTGTACCAATCACGTATGCTATTATTTTGTTCTGTGCACAACAAAATTTCTAATGAGCTCCAGAAAGCACAAAAATCCCTATTTAAGCACCATAAATGTGGTTTATACTGTGCTACAGTGCTGTGAAAAGGTTTTTGCCCCCTACCTGTTTTTATTTTATTAATTTTTTTGCATATTTGTCACACTTAAAAGATTCAGATCATCAAACTAATTTTAATATTACACAAAGATAATACAAGTAAATAAAAAATTCTATTTTTAAGTTATGATTTAATGTATTACGGGAAAAAAGTTCTCCAAACCTACCTGGCCCTAAGTGAAAAATGAATTGCAATATGATTAACCACATTATTTGACAGTGTTCCTGTAGCTCAATTGGTAGAGCAGTGCGTTATCAAGCGCAATGTTGGGGGTTCGATTCCCTGGGAACACATGATAGGCAAAAATTGATAGCCTGAATGCACTGTAAGTTGCTTTGGATAAAAGTGGCTGCTAAACGCATAAATGTAAATGTAATTTTAGAGAGCTGAGTTAAATTTCACTGGCGACACCAGGCCTGATTACTGCCAGACCTGATGAATCAAGAAATGACTTAAAAAATCATGTCTGCCAAAGTGAAGCATGCTTACCATCATCTAAAGAAATTTGATCAAAAGAAATTTAAGAACAGATGGGAAACAAAATAGTTGACATGTATTAGTCTGGAAAGGATTATAAAGCCATTTCTAATGCTTTGGGACTCTAACGAACCATGATCAGAGCCATTATCCACAAATTGATACAACTTGGAATAGTGGTGAACCTCCCCATGAGTGGCCGCCCTACCAAAATTACCCCTAGAGCACAATGACAACTCATTCAGGAGGTCATAAAAGAACCCACAACAACATCTAGAACTCCAGACCTCACTTGCCTAAATTAAAAAAAACGGCAGCCATTGCTGACCAAAAAAAACACAAATGCTCATCTCACATTTGGCAAAACATATCTTGATTATCCCCAAGACTTTTGGGCAAAGACTAGCCATAATTGATGGAACCATGAATTCTGCACTCTATAAGAAAATCCTGAAGGAGAATTTCCGGCCAACAGTTTGTGACCTCAAGCTCAAGCGCACTTGGGTAATGCAGCAGGACAATGATCCCAAACACACCAGAAAGTCCACCTCCGAATGTCTCAGGAAAAACTAAATTAAGGTTTTGGAGTGGCCAAGTCAAAGTCTGGACTTAAATCTGACTGAGATGCTGTGGCATGACCTTAAACAGTCCATTCATGCTCAAAAAACATCAGATGTGGCTGAATTAAAACAATTCTGCAAAAAGAAGAGTGGGCCAAAACTCCTCCACAGCGATGTGAAAGACTCATTGGCAGTTATCGGGTGGCACAACCAGTTATTAGATTTAGGGAGCAATTACTTTTTCACTTGGGGCCAGGCAGGTTTGGACAGATTTTTTCCCTTAATAAATGAAATAATTATTTCGAAACTGCATTTTGTATTTACTCTGATTATCTTTGTGTGATATTAGAATTAGTTTGATCTGAATCATTCAAGTGCGAAAAATATGCAAAAAAAATTTTTTAAAGAGGAAGGGGCAAAAACTTTTTCACAGCACTGTACATTCCAAGAATCCAGATAGCTTTCTATGAGGAAAAGACTGACAGGTCATGATTTACTAATAATATTTCTCCATTTCACATATTTAAACTCTCATGTTCTGTTGTGGCAGATGTGAGAACCAATGGCGTTTGGCATCACTGAGTATTTTTGAATTGATTTTCACAAAATAATGACTGAAATTACTTGGTCTATTACTCACAAAAAACTATCGTGTGACCTTGTAAGACACTGAATATAGAGTACAATAGACTTTATTTTTTGGCGTTTTCTTTTTAAAGAATAACAGACATGGTCATTATGAATGGTCATTGCATGGCAACAGCTTTGTAATGATTCTTCAAAAATTCTTCTTTTTTGTTTCCCAGAAATAAATAAAATAGCATACAGGTTTAGAAAATCATGAGGGAAAACAAATAATGACATAAATGTAATTTTTGGGTGACGTATGCTTTTATATATTGAAGTATTACTTATAGCCTATTTAAGAGTCAATGTCTGAAATGAGCATATGTTAAACAGTGCACTGTGAAAATCCCAACTGGTTGAAAAAACATTCACCCAAGCATAAAAACATTTTTACTTCATATTTTCAATGGAACTTTTGTTCTTGTTTCCCCAGCACTTACAGGTATAGTTCTTCATGGACAGTTTGAGGTTCACCACTAACCACTGACACCTGAAAAGCTCCACTCAGTGTCGAAATCTCAGTGAATAGGGGCTAAAACACTTTAGGTGAACAACAGCTCTCCCAGGCAGGGTAATATTTTACGAGGCAGTTAAATCAAAACAGTCAGACGGGTATATTGTCAGAGGATTTATGTTGTCTGGACAGGTCTCTTCTGCTCAGCCAAATGAAAGAATGCAAAAGAAAGCGACAGGCGGCACGAACACACATGGGTGGAATAATTAATAGTGAGGGTTTTTTTTTTTAATAGCGAGCAAGATATTTGTGGAGAACCACCCAGCTATGTAGTTAATTCATCTGTGAAGAACATTAGGAATCTTTATCTGTGTTTAGCAGCTGTCATTTACAAACTCTACATATACGTCTGACAATCCAACCGACTGCTCTAGTCCATCAAAGGCATAATTGTCAATATGGTATGGTCCTTGGGGGGTTTTATGTAATTTTCCAAGAAAAGTGACAAATTAGTGAAGCTGTCAATTTGTTAGGAGCATCTTAATTATCTGTCATTTCACTCCACAATGCCAAAAGAAATATGAACAGCACTTTGTGAATCAATAATTCTTTGGAGGCTGCATATCATGCAAGGCTTGTCATTTATGGCACATTTTATGGCGGATAACAAAGGAAAATTAATTTAACAAGAACTAAGATGTCTTAATGGTGACTGCTACCGTAACTTGGATGGAAATTACATTACAATAATTTACGAGAGTTCAGTTTAATTAGGAGGAAAAAAAATCATCCGCTGAATTCCTTTTTAATTAGTATACAACTTCACAACATGATTTCTTGTTACCAAAGTCCTGAAGCATGACTGGGCTTTGTACCAGGAAATGATGATCATAACAGACTCTAAATAGAATAACAGAACTGATATTGGATAAGCTTGTTAGAATTATCATTAAATCTTTCTCTTGGTGACTTCATTTTAGGCTTTTGTTTTAATCTGAACTCAGATTTGTATTATTACTCTATATTTTGATGTTCAAATTGTTATCTTAAGTCACTAAATCAGAAGATCATATTTTCTGCGCTTGTCATATTAAGCTGAACTGAATGGAAAAAAAATGTCATCAAACCTCAAAATGTAATAACTTTGTTTCCAAAATAAATTTCCCTTTCTGGAAAAACTGTTGCATAGTAACAATGTTAGAAAATAATCAGGCTTTTTTTTTTTTAGCAAACCTGGTCTGGCAGAATTATCATACAATATGGAATGTAATGCCCACTTTTCATAATCCATACTGCTAATTCTGGTGAATGAAATCAATTCCAGCCCTATATGTATAGTACACACACAAAATGTGTACAGTATGCAAAGATAAACTCAGAATATACTTGAAAATCTAATTCAACAAAAGTTCACTTTGTTAAACAACATTTTGGTCACATACATACATATACATACATACATACACAAGCACAGATGCAGGATTTGAACAAATAACTGCATAAGGATTTATCTAAGCTAAGATATACATTACAGATGAACAAGCACAAGTGGAAAATATAAAAACAAAATGCAGGGTTGTTCTTGATGCATACTAGTGTTCTGACCTACTATTCCAGAAATGCATTTTTTATGAGTATGATCATGCAGACTGCTTTTTTATATTTATCTTATTAATTAGTGTTTCTTATGTGTTTTTTTAAAGAGTTGCTTTGTTTTGGCTGTATTTTGTTTTTCATTGCAAAATGACTTGTGCGAAAGTTTAAAAGCATTTAAAATCGACTTGAAAATCTGATTCTAATTCAACACACAGTACCCCTGACTCTGAAGTAAACTCTGTTTGGTTTGTCAAACAACATTCTATCTAACTGGATTACTGATTTAACAGAAATAACTCACATCAGTCTCTAAATCCAGGTAGTTCACGATTATGACCTGTGACTGGAATTTGGGAGTTGAACGTTTTGTAAAGATGGCCTTAATTAGTGTTTACAGATATTCATGAAATGCTAAAGAGCCACTGTGACATTTAAATAAAGATCTGGAAGAAGAGGAAGATGATCTTGTATAACTGTCTATTTTAAAATACACTAAGGTTAAAGACATCTTTCTGTCTGTTGCCCTGACTGAAGTTAAAGCCATGCTCTGAATGACACAAGCCTACTAAAGCTTTTTAACTGGTTAAAAAACAAGCCCAATCTTTTAACCTCCAAACCACAAAGAAATTAGAACTGCTAAAATAACAATTAGTTGTGATGTGGTTACAAGATGTGGTGGATGACATTTCATTTGTACTGTTTTACAGAATAATTAGAGCTTGCTTTGTTTATTCTAAACCTCTAAGCATTAAACTTTTGCACTTAACTCATTTGTGTTCCAGGCAAGAAAAATACCCCAATTAGTGCAGAGAGGTTTGCTATTATTTTTCTAAGTGATCAGATTCATACTTTCCTTTTAGACAATAAAACAGGTGAAAAAAAATCCCATAAACTTGAAATGAGCCACATTTACTAGGAAAACGTCATGGAGATTTGCGGGTGGGCTAATGTGCCTTGGACCAGTAATCAACCACCTAGCAACAACCCAGAACAACCTAGCAACTGCATAGCAACACAGTAATAATAAAACCACCAATGGACCACATGTCCATTTAATCAACCACAAGCATCAAAAGCGAGTCGCATACCAAGCACCATTCACATTTTATAAAATGTAAACATTTAAAAAATGTAAAAATTTATCATTTCATTTTAGAAAACTGACTGCCTTGAACCATCAAAAGAAAAAAGTATTTATTTTATATTAGTTCATTAAAAACTATTTCTTAATATTACATAGGAAAACCATTTAAATATTTAAACTATTAAAATTAAAGTCTTTATCAACTATATCACTACTTTGGCAAATGCGGTTATTGCTTTTCAAATTAAACAGCATGCAGCATATATAATCTTAGTATCACATAACTTTTTTTATGTTAAGTGCAATGAACTTGCTGTAATATTCAAGTGAAATTAACATGTTTCATTGTTTCAAATGAACAATTTCACTGTTAGGTTTTACAATGTCTACAATTCTTTGGTTGAAGTAAGTTGAACATTTTAGTAAAATGGAGAATGAAACATTTTTAGACTGCAGCGCAAATTAAAGCTCTTCAGTTTCCAAAAAAAAAAACAAAACAATTCTTCTGGCATTTGAATGCAGTCAGATGCATTGCATTCATTGTTTCAAAGTATAAAAGATCTGCTTGTGCATGCCACACTTCAAGAACAAAAGGAAGAAATGCCCTCAGATCGCATTGTCTCAGTGAATCTTTTAAGACTCCCCTCCTATTTGTGCTCAAACACACTTCACAGAGATAGACATGTCCTATCTGTTGGCAGTGTGTGAGGCTGACTACTTCAAAAAGCTCCTAATAAAAATAGATTTTGGGGAGACAGCCTGTATTAGAAGCCTTCTCTTTGACTAATGGGGCTTTGTGACAGCCGGTGGGATTATTCATTATCATTCCAATTTCTGAAAGCATTGCCTTGATGAGCCCCTATCATACCAAGTGTGAGCTCTACAGGTGAACAAGGTAAAAATATTCCATTTCCCCCCGCCTCGGTGAATATGGGGCTGTGACTGAATGCATGTAGAGGCAGTGTTAATCAGAGCCATTATGCATCAGGGGTACTAGAGAGAGACACAAATCATGAAGTGGACTATAAATGGGGAGCATAATTCACTTATTTAAATTCCAATCTTTTCCTCTTATCTGACATTAAAAGGGATTTTAGTGGCATTTTCATTACGACACTAAAAAAAAACAGGATACAGCCCATTGTCTCCTGCTGCTTCCTTCTTTTTTCATCTTTATCAAAGAGAGTGAACGCAAGCCGCTGGAAGCCTTCCAAAGGAAGGATCACAGTGTACAGGAGAGGCCAGGTCTATAATTGGGTAAAGGGTTGACTGGTTGTTCTAATCCCCCTCCTGAATCATTAAGGAGAAAAACACAATTGTGTGAGTAACTGATGGCTAGTTTCAGTCATATTTCCCACATTTTCTAAGAACTGTGCATGGGGCTTCCTGAACACAATGCTGATAATCCTACCGAAAAAGACCAATATAGATGTTGAAACATAAAATGAGTTTTGACGGCTTGTGTTCAGACTTCTTTGGTCAACCAAGAAGACTATGCTGCTTTACAAGTCATCGCATGAGTGACGTTCTGGTGAAAAAACCATTTTCTCTTATCAGTAGTGCATACCAAGAAGCTTTGTTAGTCAGCATGGCATATTCACTTGATCTAAAAAATATATATATATTTTTGACTGTGGTGGCCTATGCATGGCGCTGACCATTTCAAAAGTGTCAGACTTCCTCCAAATGAGAATCAAACAGACAACTTTGGCAAACAATTTTAGCAATGGCATGTCAAGTCAACAGTTTTGAACTCTTAAAAACACACCCCACTGCCTCAGACTAAAATTCACCATGTGTAGTGTTGATGGCGATAGCTGTGTGACAAATTACACTGAAAAGATCAAAGAAACCAAGGGTAGAAATACTTCAACATCAAAAATTATAAAAATTATAACATCAAAATGTATACGGTACTGTAACTCCAGACTGCTGCTGAGCAGATAATATGTTGAAAAGTTAGTTCAGCCAAAAATAAATTCAAATGTTGTTCTGAATGTTTGTAACTCAATAGAAACAGTTTTTCAGTAGGGTTTGACAATTATTGTCTAAAAAACATTGGATCCCACTGACTTTCATTGCATGCACGAAACAAAATACATTAAATATATATACATTAAAATAGTTGTACATCAGCTAGTCACTGCATATTACCCTTATAGTAACTCTGGAAAGAAAACTTTGTACTTTACCTACCCCTAAAAGGTGTATATAAGTACCCTGAAGTAGTAATATGTACCCTAAAGATGACTCTTTAATGGTACTGTCCCAGCTGACAAGCTGTTTTGGAATATTATTTTCTGAGATCACAGAGGAAAATTAGTCACACAGATTTGGAACAACATGAGGGTGAGTAAATGATGAAAAAAAAAAAAAAATACGGGGGAGGCGGGATGCTATTCATTTAAGGTTGAGCATTTAAAAGAAGTCATTAAATATTAATATTGTTATTTGTTCTGTAAAGCAAAACTCAAAGTCCAAATCCTTACCCTTAAAGCCATAACTTCAATTCAAATGCAATTTCAAATTACTGATCAACTGTAGAATGTTCACATCCCATTCCATATAACACCGCAAATTAATTTTTTGCTGTTGTTTATAATTGCATACTAGTAAGCCTATTCACATCATACTGATAATAATGAAACTAATCCAGGAGGTACATATTCAAATTAATTCGAGTAAAATCTCTTGACAATTTTTTATTTTGTCCTATTAGTTTCCTCCTCACACTTGAGTAATTTCACACAAGTCATTTTGAGGGGGGTGCATTATGTCACATACTATGTACCACTTAGACTGCAAACATGTGGCAAGCATTAGATGCTTCTGCATTGAAGTATCCGCAAAAGATCTTTAGAAAAATGTGAATTGTAAATATGATCATTTTCTAAGTCTGAATTCTTTCCCTCACAGTGTAGATCTCTCCTGAGTTTAACTTCTGAATCATGACCCAGAAAGTAAGCCACCCCCGCCTCCTCAAACCCTCCACCACAGCAGCAAATCATTCTAGGAAGCTTCCACTGGAGGCCTTTCTCAATCCCTTCCCTCAGCACCACACATCCACATACATCTTACAAAACATTTCACAATGTTTGAGTGATTTGTCCTCTGATCATGTTAAAAACACATGCACAAACATGCTCATAAATATCACTGTCTCCAAAGTCACATTCAAGAATACAACTACTCTTGCTATTCTCTGGATTAATATGCTTATCAGACACAATCATGCGCTCTACTGAATGAGAGCAGAATAATTTTATCGCTCTTATAACAGTCAACCTCAAACAAAGAAAGCAATCAACTTAATGAAGACAGATGCATAGTCTCGCACAGCAAGACTTTTGAGCATTGCCATTAAATTGGGTTTTGCAGCATATTCTGGACAACAGGCATTAAATGTGACCCATCACAGTTGTTTCACATACTGATTAGGAACAGATTTATCTTAAATAGGTTATATCATTAAACTAACTTAAAGGGATAGCTCACCCAAAAATGATGGATTTTTTTTCTTCATAATTTACCCGCCCTCATATTTTTTTCACCCTCATGTTCAGGTTTTTTCAAAGGGACTGGTATCTGATTTCTACAAGCTCTTGCCAAATTTGTGAGCAATATGCATCAGACGGTCAGCAAGTGGACTCTGGTCAGTTTGTGGGCCTGAGTAAATCAGTTGAAAGTCATAAGGGGGAGAGAGACAGTGGGAGAAGGGCAGAGAAAGGTGAGCGCAATGAGCGAGGAACAAAAATTGGGGAGTAGATTTATGTTTCCATGGTTGCTCGAGTCCCATGGAGCATTAGCTGAACTCATGAGCTGTGGACAGCTAATCTTTTGTTATGGGGAAATAAACACACAATGTTAGCCACCGTTTTACAGCCGCTGATCCAAGGCAGATGATAAAAGATCCAGTGGGCCCAGACCACACGGCTTAATGACCCTGAGAGCAGCACACAGTTTATAGGCTCTCGGTCCCCATCATCACTCCCTGCTACTAATTTATGTCGAGAAAGGGAGCTGGACTCAATATAAGAGAAAACAATTTTAGAAAATAACTAAAAACTGCTTTTATAACACCAGGATCCCTTATACTCACAGACTATATGTCCTAATATCCAATAACAAGCTTGTCTTCACCGTTGTTTAGTTTGGTTGATTTATGAGATACCGTCAAGAAAGAAGATTCCATGTAGCTGTGAATGGTTGCATCCTGTTATACAAATGAAGATGTATGTGATTACGGCATGCGAAGGAAAGCCATTAAAACAATCAATTTGATTAATCGCCATAGTCCTAAAATCTTCAACAAATCAATGTGTGGTAAGAATCCACTGGGAGACACCTAATTCTTCCCGCTGTAATTGGGTCCAGCTACAATATTACGCCCCTAACTTCCAAAATCCACAAAGCCGGAACCCAAAACAAGCAACGCCACCTCTTCTCCCCCACAGAGAGCGAAAACATCACAAGCATGGCTAGTTCTGTAAAGATATTCCAACTCTACACAGATGTTCTTCTTTTTTGCCTGGAGTGTTGTCAAATTGAACTTAATTGCTTTGCATTTGAGGAAACGGTTGTTCTGCAAGCAATACTTTAGTGAATTTTGTCATGGCTGCCTTGTGGCCGAGCTCTCTACCGTACGGCCCCTTCTGCCTGGTGTGAATGGCTCCTCTGTGTGACCAGCCAAGGATCTGCCAGGGGGACCCTCTCTTTGTGAGGTGAATGGGCACAGCTAGACCATCTTAAGGCACACTAATGTACCATGGCTGGACCACAATGAGCGTGTAGTAATTTGCCAAGCATAATGGCACGTCTTTAATTCGGCCGAGGGGGAAACAGACCCTTAAAAGCGAGCTTACAGATGAGGAGTCCCATTCTAGTTCCTACTCTATTCATATCGTAAAAGGGCTTGTTTTCTTCCGGCTCATTGTCATCCTGAACCGAATGTAGGCAAACAACGATGGGTTGAAATTAAAACAACGCGGCGGCTCCTGGCCTCACTACACAGGCCCAGAACACCATAAACATAAACAAAAAAGAGTGTCTTTTCAGAAAGGCACAATGATTCAGACCAGCTCTTAAAATGATGTCATTTAGCAGGATCAGGTCACTGGTGGATTATACTTTTGGGAGCGGTGCAATGTAAAGTAAAAAATATGCATACAGTACAGGAGGGAGGAAGTGCAATATTTACATAGTGCTCGAGGACAGAGAGGGTTGGAACCATCAGAGAACCTGGTGAGTGGAAAAGTAGCCTTAGTGCTCAACATCCAGGTGTCTGGCAAATCGTTATCTTCAGTCCCCAGACAACCAATGTGTTCCTCTGCAAATGAAAGACAACTCCAGAAGGTGCTGGCGGAATATTTAAAACCCACACAAGTTACTTTTAACCTAAACGTCAAAAGAAAAAATAAGAACTTATATTTTGCTTATAGAAAATGAAGACTATCATAGGAACACTTTTAAAGTATTCAGACATGAATGGTAGGGTATATTATAATGCCTTTATGCAGATTTAAATAAATAAATAGGATATAAGAAATTTTGAGGATTTATTCTCAAAATCTCAATGCAAAAGATAAAAAGTTAGTCTCCTTGATTTAAACAAATATATAATGTTAATAAATTCTCAAATATTTATAGAACACTGAACAAATTACAGGCATTATAATAAATGCAATGGATTATTATTATTAAAATATAAATCTGACACTTCTACTCAAATGTTTTATTGTTTTTAAAGAAGTCTCTTATGCTCACCAAGGTTACATTTATTTGATCAAACATACAGTAAAAACATTAATATTGTGTAATATTACCATTTAAAATAACTATTTTATATTTCAATATATTGTATGCTAATATGGAATTTATTCCTGTAATGGCAAAGCTGAATTAAATCGCAAAGCAGCACTTTTAAATTTTTCTTTGATAAATAGATAGTTCAAAAGCATTTGTCTAAAATAAAAATATTTGTTCATTTCTATGGTGATGCTTGCTGAATAAAAGTATGCATTTCTCATGGAAATTCTCATTTGTCTTGGAAATACATGCTTTTTTCACTAGATTTACCCTGCTATCACAATTACCTCGGCAATGTCAAGAAGTCAAGAAACTAAATCCCAGCTAATGACTGCGACTGCCTGTACACATATATTTTCAGAAATAAATTTCAGTTCTTCATAGAACTTGTTACTTTCACACAGTCATACAATATATATATATTCAAAGGAGTCTGAAACATGAAAAAGACCCTGATGATTTGTCAAACACATCAACATACAAGCTTTAATTAGCTTACAAACAGCCAATTAAATATGTCAGCCTCTCTTACGGTTTCTTTTAAGGATGAGAAAAAAAGAGCCTCAGGCTGTGCCGCTCCACAAATGGCTGCAATGAAAGTTTCAGCCCTTTCTCTTTGCCCGAACGCTCGTTTTCAGACCACTCAATTTCTGACATAGAATAAAGGGATTTGACTTGAAAGGCTCCCTGACTTTGTCCGCAGTCACAGAGACAGAGAAATAGAGATTGAGGAGCACCAGGGTGATAGAAACAAAAGACAAAAAGAGTAAGAAAGAGAATAGGAGGAAAACCTCACGCAGATTCTCCAGGAAGACTGGAGATCTCCGTTATGACTTGAGTTCCTGTTAAAGTAAGCTGTACTCAAGTATGGAGCAAATGGTAGAAGTGGAACTTTGACTAGAGTCTTCCTCAAATTCACAAAAAAACATATCAGATGCATAGTAAATACACAACATTCTGAATGTACTACATTTCACATCCCTTGTCCACCAAAATGGTTCCATTTTGTGTGTGCAAGAGCCTTTTTAGAAATTAGAAATCCCTAAAATGCATTTTTTTATGTTAACACAACAGTTAAAATATATTTAATTACTTATTTTACATCAAGTTTGGTCAAATAAATGATGTATTGTTCTATGTTGCATATGACTGGCCACTAGCTTAGAAAAATGTCCACATCACAAAGTGACGTACTTTGAGTTTCTTTTGTTCCTCATATTTCATTCAGATAATTGTATCTTGCAGAGTATTTACAGCAAGGAGAAACCTACTTACAGAGGCATCACGATCATGTCATCTTTGAGGGTGCAGGAATATTGCTGAAACAGGTAGCAATCCTTCTGTAGCCTTTGGAGAGAGAATAAGAGGAAGAATATAAGTGTTTTATTTAGTGAAGCAAGAGAAGGAAGGTGCATGTTACACTACGCTCATAAACAAACCACTAACCCTCTCAGTGGAATAGAAAACTCAGGCCCTAGAGCTCTGTTAAAAAGTAGATGCAAGTATGGCACGTAAGAAGAAGCACCATCCACAGCTACTACACTGGGTTCCCAACCTTTTTGGTATGCTGCACCCCTATGACCTACATTATTTACTTGAAGTACTCCCTGAGATTTTAAGTAATGCATTAGCAAGCACTGCAAATGACTGTTTCCGAAGAGGGTTTTCAAACATTCTTATCGCTCTTTCTTTGCGGTTTCCAGTCGCCCCATGCACACTGCTTGCTAAATAAAAGAAACCAATTTCTTCCCAAAACTTTAAATGGTAGTTTAATAGGACGATCTCATATTTAAAGTTGAAATGCTGCTATTTGAAGACTCTCGTATGTGATCTCACATAATAAAATATGGATCAAAATATGTAGTTTAAGAGACCAGAAACAAACCTCAAACATTAATTGCTTTGTCATTCAAAATTAATGGTGCATAAAATTTATGTTGAGAGTTTGAGACACTAAATCCAAATTGTGTTGCAAAAATTGTATTAAAATGCTTTTAAATGTAGACACAACTAATAAAAATATGATTGCCGGCACATACATTACATACTATTAAATCTTAGCTTTAAAAAGACAAAACATTTCTTAGATGACTTCATGATTGCAGACTATACGAATTCACTGTGTAAAAGTTTCCTGATAAACAACATCTTTTTCTTGAGCTCTACTCGTTCTAATCAAACTTTGCAATTAAATGTGCACTACAGCATCCCACAGCTTGAACAACAACCGTCTCTGTACTGATAAGAGCAAAAAGCCCAGTTGTTTCAGGACTTAATTAAGATTAGGAAGAGCAAAGAGCGAGGCTGCCCCACTTCATAAGCCTCCACCGACCAGACGCATGGGCTTTGTGCTCGCTTCGTCTCTGAGGATCTAGTAAAGGTTAGTTCAGCATTGTATAGAGCAAAGCAGGGAGCCAGAGTGAGACACTGGGCTAGAGTAATTAAGGAGTAAATAATGAAGCCTTTCAACGAACCCCCGCTCCTATGATCTGATTGACCAGCGTGCCAAGGCCATGTTCGATAAATCAATGAACAACCACTGAGAGTTACGGCCTTAAAAGGTCACTGAAAAGGAGAAGTTTCAGCCACAGGCCAATCAACCTCAAAATCCCCAGATTCTACTAGTGGTTTATCTTCTTAGGAAACTCTTTTTTATATGATATTGCAAATACACTGCTTTTTCCTATCCAGGACTTTTAAAATGAAGTATCTTTTTCCCTTAATTTTTTTATGTCTTTATTAAAAAACATGCAGGGTTTCAGCTGGCAGGGCTGGATTATGGATCAAGTGGCCAATGAGGCCAGTGCCCTAGAGTCTCAGACTGCCACGGGCCTTCAAAGCCTCGGGACATGCTGTCCTGAAATGGAAAAGGAAGCTGAACCAGACTGAATATAGTGCAAACTGAACACTAGACCTCTACAGCTTTAAATGGCTCAAAAGGTACAATCTGGCCAAATCCAGTCAATTTCTTTCATTGAACACAGCACGATATCTTGAAAAATGTCTTGTGTTGATGGAATAAGGGTGAGTAAATGAATTTACATTTTGGGGAGAAATTTCCTTTTAAAAAGAATATGAATTTTTTAAAGTCAAACGTAAGACCTGCACAAAAAATGTATACTTATATCCATAAAGCGCTTACATTGAATTAAAGGCCAGATGCAGTTTATTACATTACTAATGTACCAATAATATCCAGAAAAAAAGACTTTCTGTATAATGCAGCGCTTATATCTATGCTTTACTGCCTCCAGATGCTCAATTAAAAAGATGAGAGCTAAAATATGCATTCTACAAAATATGACTATGTTTACTTTATAGTGTTTATAATTCATCAACTGTAAACCATAAGCATTCAGTTGGGATAAATGCATGATATTTATTGACTGCAAACTGCTTTGAAACTGCGAACCTGTAGAATGTGAAACAACGCAACATTTGACTTTGAACTTGCACCACTGATATTAATTTAATCACAGCTTTTTGAGATTTAATAATCATATCAGTGTGTTTCATGATTTCGGTTTTCCCATCCTTAAATTTAAGACTTCTTATAATGATAGTTAAGATGAGGTAATTATTCCATTTCAGATTATTTAATCTTTTTATGGTGTGTTTACACTTGGCAGGTTTGGTTTGATTAAAATGAACTCTAGTGTGATTGCTCTGTTAGTGCAGTTCAATTTTAATAAGCCATGTTGCACGATACAGTTGTGTGCAATGAAGGAATTCCTTGTGCAGTTTTTACACCTACACATTTTCTTCAGAAAGATACAGTACTAGCAAAAGTACACACATGCAACGAGTGCATTCAGCCCAGAACACAGCGTTGTTTTGGATGTTGAGTAAGTTCACAAAATATACATCACAAAGGCTGTCTAATCAGGTTTTGACTGTATTCTTATACCTTTTGTTTTGCATCTTTAGGTTCAGCATTAAAAAAATCAAACTGTGAATGATAAGCAAACCAGATCTAAGTGTATCATTTTTTTTTTTTTGGTCCAGACCAAATAAAACCAAGAGAATCAAACTTAAAGCATAAACACACCAGAAATGTGATCAAATGTAATTTTGTAAAGACCAACCAGGCCACTGAATTACATGAGAATGTTAGTCTTGAATTAAAAGTGTTGCATTATGTGCATTTCTTTAAGAATTTCCTTGAAACACCATTAAAGAGTTATTCTATCAAACCACTAGAAGTCCCTCAGGCCATATGAGTAATCGTGATTAAAGATATGCGATACGCTTTGTTCAATGGTCTCTTTGGCTAATATCAAGTTTAAGGTTACAATTCATAGCTTTACCATTTAATGCTTTTTCACAGCTGGGAATAAGCTCAGGAAAAATGATTCATTAAAGGATGACTAAATGAGGCTTATGCTAATCACCATGTTGAATGCGACGCACTGCGTGCTGTGGTAGGAATACGATGTGCCGGCTCACTTTCGGCTCACAACTAAGCATGCTGTCGCTCGGGTGGGGGATGGCAGTGCACTGTGGGCATACTCTCCAAACAACCAGGTGTTCACTGTGGGATAAACATTTGCTAACAGGCTCCAACAAGATCCCCAGGGCCCGAGATTAAGGGAGTAGCAAGCTATGGATTCAGAAAGCTGCTGCAGGTGGGAAGGCAGGCTATGTTTTGATCTCAGAGTTTTAATTTAGCTGTGACTGTGTCGCTTCAGCACTACTTTATAAAAGTTGCTTTTTGCATGTCTTGTGCAACCTACTGCTGGGCTAACAGCTCTGAAGGAATACACGAAAAAAGGTGAAACAGAAGAGGTTGCTGTTATTCTGGATTTGGAACAGTTTGCCTGAAAACACTTAATTGCATTGCTAACCTAAGCCAACAGATCCCAAATGTTTCTAAAAAGCAAACAAATGAAAGTATATTACATATGTCACATTTTTAATGCGGTAAAATGCCTATAATTATATATTACATTTGAGTTAAACATTTAAAAATGAGATTTCATATGACACATGACCTAAAGTCAATGTCACCCTTAAGAGCCACAAAAGGCCATGTATGAGAATATATTCTTGGACATCAAAACAAGTAAATCAATGAATGCTCACAAACCACCAATGTAACCAGGATCAACATATAATTGATTTTAATTTGTGTTTAATACACAAGTTGTTATTGTTTTTGTAAATGTACCTATATAGGTCCTGTCAGGCAGTGGTCCATCTATGCCAATGACAGATACATGAGGATTTGACATGAATATGAACAATCAAAGTAAAAAGGACTGAATTTGAAGGAGAAAAAAACCTGAACTGAGCATTTAGACCTATAATCTGAACATAGGCATTGTCTATATCAATTGCATTTAGTCAGCAGGAGGCTGGGTATGGAAGACCAACACAAAAGGCAACCAATGAAAGGCTGAGAGATGTGGTCTAAGGCGATAAGGACCTCCTGGGTCGGTGGCCCGGTGTGACTGCGATCGAAGGGACCGCAGCTGCAGCAATTACACCTCCCACAGTGGATCTAATAACGCCCACCCTGAATCAATGCAACAAGCCTGGAGTGGCACTATAAATACTGCAGCATCCACCAACTTGTCAGCAGTTTGTGCTTGACATCATACAGTATATGCATATTACTGTCAACAACATAGATGTTACATACTACATGTACTAGTTTTGTACTAAAACTACAAAAAATATTCTAATAATATTTACATTTTCTGAATTATATCTGTGGGGAGGGGAAAAAGCATTACTTTTGAATGATAACAAATTCTGATTATAAATTATATAGATATTTCCTATACCTGCAGTAGATTCTGTACAACTGCTCACAGTTTTTCCACATCTGCTTATTTTAAATAAACCGGTCACACAACAATGGCCCCCAAATTATTGTTACCGTTACAGATACCATTTCTGGCCCTATTAAGCTTTGAAGTGTAACATAATTTATACAGGTAGTAATATTTCTGAAAAACCTTCTTTTCAGGCTTTCCAACTTGAGCCTATTTGCTTTGCAATTAATTTTGGTTTTCAAATGGGTAAATATCTATCGCAAGGCATAAACAGAACAACAGAGTCAATAACATATAAGGGAAGTGGACATATATCACTACTACACTGACAGAAAATGATATGCCCATATGTTTGAATTACGCAAGACATTCCTCAGTAGATAAACGCATGGATTCAAATTGAGCGTGTCTTAGGAGTAATATATTGAAGTGATATATGTGAGACTGAGGAATTTAAGATTCCTGACAATGAACGGGTCAATAAATTCTGCACTAAATTTTGAACAGGAATATGACAGTCAGACAGACTGCATGACCACATAAAGAGAAGCACGCAACAGCTGGATTTTGCATAAAGGTGCATTGGAATTGCTTGAGCTTTGCAGAGCACCTAAATGACTAAATAAAAGTCTCAATTGTAGTCTCCAGCACCCGTCTGTGACGCTACATCAAACATCAGTGACATCAAAAGCCGAGATCACAGGAGAGCTTCTACAGCACTCAATGCCTGGTGCCATCAAAAGTTCACCTATCTCAGCTTATGCCAAATAACTTGCTTCATCTCCTCGTTGGAGTTCTAAGCTAATGAACACACTGGAACTTTTCTATAATGAAACTGAATTAAAGTCAATGGATGAAGTGCCAATCCTGTGAGTAATTACTGCCAGTCAGATGAATCACAAAGCCACAGAATGTGCTCCCTCTCCTGATGGTCAACAGGGTGATTAATGATTCAGAGTAAACCTCTCGCTTTAATGAGATCATTACTGAAAACAAATAACCCCTGGATGGGCGACCTAACTGTCTTTTTTCAAAGCGTCGGGGGCACACACTTAGTTTACTAACTCAATGCAAACTTGTTAACCCATCTATCATTTTTTAATATGACTCTATGAGCTCTTTGAAATATTATAAACTCCTGGACCGGAATGAATGAGCTCCATTCAGGCACTCAATACAACAATACATTACTCAGGACAATCTAACACACGAAATACTCTAATTAGTTAATTTAGGCATCTGTCCTGACGATTAAGTTACTTTATGGTTAAATAAACAAGTAAAGCAACTTTTTTGAAATTCATTTGAGCAACATCTTGCAGCTCTAACAGACTGGTTACCCACTGAAGCCAAGCAGAGCTGAGCTTGGCCTGTACTTCGATGGGAGATCTCCTGGGTAAACTAAAATTGCTGGAAGAGGTGTTAGTTAGGCCAGCAGGGAGTGCTTTTTCTGTGAACTGTGCGGGTGGAAACCAGGCCAAATTTCCCCCATGCCCCCCCTCCTCTTAATAATCCTAGCTATAAATCGGCTCCATCACATTCATCTCCACCAAAGACTGGCGTGTGGTGCACTATGGCTGTTGTCACATCATCTAGAGTCTGCACACTGATGAGGTCGATTTTCTTGAGTGCTGCAAGAAGTTTTTTTTTTCTTCGTTTTTTACTGTCTGAAAGCTTGAAAAAAAATTCTAATCAGCCAAAGCAAAAAGATTTATATGACGTACGCAGATACAGAGAAGTAAATTAATTTGTGGAGAGCAAAATATTGTTATTCATCTGATCATGTGATCTCAGCATCGCTATCACCATGAGCTTAATCTTCTTTATGTGTAAACAAAAAATTAAATGCACAAACATACAAATACATATGAATACAGGCACTAACAATCAAAAAGAAGGGGTTGGTAAGATTTTCTTTTGAAAGAAATTCATACTTTTATTCAGCAAGGAATGATCGAAAGTGAAAACGTTTTAAATAAAATAACTATTTCAAATAAATACTGCTCTTTTGAACTTTCTAATCATCAAAAAATCTTAAAAAAGAATCAAGGATTCCACAAAACTATTAGAAAGCACAACCATAACCATTTCAACATGAAAAATAATAAGAAATGTTTCTTGAGCAGCAAATCAGCATATCAGTATGACTTCTGAAGGATCATGTGACACTGAAGAATGGAGTAATGATGCTTTGCCATCACAGGATGACAAACAATGGCGCAGCATTGGTAAGCATACGAGACTTCTTTCATAAACATTAAAAAATCTTACCAATTCCAAACCTTTGGGAAATAAACTTTATCTCTGTCATGCTGTTGAGACACTCTCCTAACGACTATATTACAATGACCTCTGGCTGCTTTCTACACCCAACATGATTGTTTTCTGTTTCTCTCCTATCACGGTGGGCTGGACGGAGCAGTAGTGAATGTCACTGTGGCAGAAAACTGCAGCAGCAGAGGGAGGGACTGATCAGCAGCATCTCTATCAATGTCATAATTAAGACTTCAGAGGGCAGATGTAAAGAGGAGAGATAATTGACGTAGGATCAAACATACACTCGCTCACTGATAAATGTCTGCGAGGTCTAGCATTCATTAGTGGCAGAGATCCAAAATAGATAAGCAACACATTTAGAGATAGAGACTGGAGGGCTGGGGGATCCGCTTTTGAACATAAGCAGTGAGAGACGAGCCACACATTCAACAGCTGCTTTTTCTTCTACTGTTCAAATGGCAAATAACAACACCAAAGCAGCACCTACCTGCTTTATAACATCATGACAAACGAATAATGTTATTGCATTCTTTACACATTATTTCTATGTATGTAAGCTCCAGACGGATATCTGTGGGAATGGGGACACATGCTTTTCCAGTGTCTCGTGGCATGAGCACCACATATGTAATAGTTGTTAAGTTAAAAATAGTCAAACTTCACAGAAGTAAAGATAAAATTCTAAAAGGTTTTAAAACTGAAAACTTACTGATCAAATACACTAGCATTCAAAACAGTAAATTTACACAGAAATATAAAACTGTTTTCATCATTGATAATAATAAGAAATGTTTCATGAGCACCAAATCAGCATATTAGAAGTATTCTGAAAGGCCATGTGGCACTGAAGAAATTTAGCTTTGCCATTACAAATTACACCAGAAAACATATCAAAACAGAAAACATTACCATATTTTAAATGGTAATATTTCACAATTCACAATATTATTGTTTAGTGTATTTTTGATTTAAAAAAACGCATTATTGGTGATCAAACGTGATGTTTTTCAAAAACAAAAACAAACAAAAAATTGGGTAGTTTATCTGGTTAACATTAGCAGAGACCAGCCTTCAAATTCATTCTGGTCAACACTTGTCTTCTCAATAGGGAACCGCTGTCACACTTTGAATAACATATTGTTTGAAAAGGCAAAATAAAGAATTGATGTTGCGGCTGAAACAATTCTGACAACTGATCTGAAATTCCACAAAGGCTTATTAAACTGTTGACACTGCCAACATCAGAACTGGGACTGTTAACAAACACTTATTAAATATAATATTTCCACACTGAAAAATAAATTATTCTAAGGTAAGTGGTTGCAATAAATTTATTTTAGCTACATTTAAACAAGCAAATTTAGTTTACTAACTTTCAACATATATATATATATATTATTATTAAATGAAGATCAAATAAACAGTTTGTAACCACTTACCTTAAAAAAGTTTTTTTTGTTTGTTTTGTTTTTTTTTTCAGTGCGTAAAGCACTCCAAATGTTTTAATGCAAATTATTTACAGCCTAATTTCTTGTTATGAAATCTGTCTCTCAAAGCCTGACCATATTTATTACATTAAAAGGTGCTCTTCAGGGATAGTTAATGGTTTCTCACCAATTCAAAAACCCACATCTACTTTTCTCATGGTGACGATGTAACTCTATCTCAATAACACATGTGAAAAAAAAAAAAAAAAAAACATATCTGACATTGGCATTGAATTCATTTCTATTGACAGTGACACCACCTTCCAAGAGAGAGAGGAGGAAAAAAAAGACTAAACACAGCATAACGGCAGCACAAATTGGCCGTCTACGCTTAACAAGCTTCTATTTTATGTCTTATTTATTCCACTCACAGCACAGTGGCAGCAGTTCTGTCATTTTACAAACCCTAATAAATAGAAGCACGCTTTTGTAAAGTCAAAGCCTGTGCTGCCGCTACATTGTAAACTGCTGAGGGCTGCCGGGCTCAGCGCCAACTAAGATGCAAAAAGACATGTTTACTGTTAACAGTTGGAGGCAGATGGGTATTTGGGGGGGGGGGGGGAGGTGTTCATGTGAAGTTGGCTCATGTTGGCTCAGCATTGGATCTAAACCTCCAAGAATCAGTTCTGTGTGCCTACAGGAAGAGCAGACCACCGTAGGCCAGATGAAATGGAACTGGTACCATAGGGGGTAGAGAGTCTGATGAGGTTGTCCTTAAGCTTCTTTCCCATGAAAGCGTGAGAAATGGAAGACTTCAATTACATTGGTTACATGCATGTTCCCAACTGGTGGGTCGTGAACTGAAAAAAAGGGATTGTGGGTCTTTTCTGAGCAAGGACAACTGGGGAAATATAGGTGATAAAATGCAACTAGTCATATAATAATGCATCATTCAAAGTATAGTTCACCCAAAAGTGAAAAAAAATCTCTACCTCATGTTGTTGTAAACCTGTATCACTTTCTCTTTTCTGTGGAACATATTTTTTTCCTTTTTTACAGTTTAAACCAGTGGGGAGAAATGTTGTTTGGTTCCCAATGTTCTTTAAAATATCTTATTCAAGTTCTAACAAAAGTGACTAAATAATGAAGGAACATTTAATTTTGGGTGCTAAAAACAGTTGAGACACACTAGTATAGAAGACCTTCTGCAAACTTCTATCATTCTCAGTTTATGAATCTAAAGGCATATGTATTTATCTAAATATCAGGCTGGAGCAATCTGGGGGACTGATTACGTAAGCAGCGCAATGGAGTTTTATTCAGCTCACATTGATCACTGGGTACCAGACAGACGAGGTACGTCTGATCTCAAAAATCAAATAAATACAGATGGTGAAACTAATGGAAAACTTTTCATATGTATTTGCTGCATTTCTTTTAAATCTTAAAGTAAAGCGAATACCAGGATGGGTCTGAAGGTCCTACAATGCATTATTTACACCTACCACATTGATTTTTTTTGTTTAATTGGTTGCATTGGTAGTACTCTAGGGACATATTGCCTGGATTCACTGATCGGCTGAACTGGTGATCCACTGCTCTTCCAGAGGGTCTTCTATCCACTTCCATGTGTGCCTGTGTAGTTCAGAGTGCGTTGCGTTAGCATGCAGGTCCATATCCCCCTCAAACCCTCTAAAAAATTTTAAACTCCACTCCTGGGAAGCTTTCGATGAGAACCCTTGTCCAAGGCCTAGCACTCTACTGTTAGAAGAGGGACGTCTGTAAGAAGACATATTTACTTTAAAACATCAAACATTTTGCCTGCCTGATTTACACAAGTCTGCTACTATGCCACTTTCTTCCTAGGATGTGTTCCTCTGCTTGCTGCCTTTCCTTAAGGCTAGAAGCAAGTCAGGGTGTCAGGGCCAGTAGCACTTTAGATTGCAATTTAGTGAACTACAGAGAATTAACAGTAAACGAAGTAAAACTAAATCTGGCTTCTCTTACATGACTGCAATTACAAGGTTGGTATTCACTAGCCTTTCATCCTTCCATCTCTGACTCTCTATACTGCATAGGAATGTTCCCGAAGCTCAAAACATTATTTGGAAAGTTATGAATTATGACTTCCATATATTAAAAAATATATTGGTTAGATTGACTATAAAACAAACAATGATAAAGTAGTATATATATGCCTGTGTGTGTGTGTGTGTGTGTGTGTGTGTGTGTGTGTGTGTGTGTATATATATATATATATATATATATATATATATATAGAACGATTAAGTGGTATTTTTAAGGAGCATAACTAAAATTAATGCAGAGGTGATTCTGTGAATTATGAATAATGGCTTAATTTTATGGTGTGATTTTAAGTGTGATCTATCTGTCTGTCTGTCTGTCTGTCTGTCTGTCTATCTATCTATCTATCTATCTATCTATCTACCTACCTACTAAATAAATATAGCATATCAAACAGTATGCAGCACACAACATGACTAAAGCAGAATGTGGACTGACTGACCTACATGCTAACAGGACAAGCTGTACCAAGAAAACTGAAGGAATTTTCATATGGGTCACATGAGAATAAGCCAAATGTCTGAGGACCGCTGTGAGCTGCTCCTGACTAATGGCAAAACATGGACAAAGTCATCCATCTATGTTTATAGATTTTTTACTGAAATCCCCATTACAGGTTATCTGGAGCGAATTAAGAAAAGCCATTTAGCAGAAAACCATCCCAGCCCAAGGATAATATTCAGATCCTGAAATTATTCATTACCCTGCAAGGACACAGACGTGAAAGCTGGAAGTGGGGACAGGGTCACCTCTTAACCACGTGTGCTCACAATTGTAATTTCACAAGAAAAATTATTTCCACCACCAATCTAGCTGAGCTGATTATGAGAACTATGACAGAAACTAAACACGGGCTATGTAAAATTGAATACTTGATCATCTAAAAACAACAAAAAATACATATATTTTATATTTCACTACCTTTAAAGTATGAGAGTTCATGACAGAATATGAATGAGATGAATTTTGAATTTGATCTTTTCAATAAATCCACCTCTCTGAACAATTCACAAAATAAATTATTCCTAAATTGGACTAATCCAGTTTGAATCATTATTTTGGCTTAGATATATTCAATGAATCTAGTGATTCAGTTCACAAAACAAGCATAAATCATTCTTAAATATCACTAATATTTGACCCTGGAGCACAAAACCAGTCTTAAGTCGTTGGGGTACATTTTTAGCGATAGCCAAAAAAACATTATATGGGTCAAAAATATAGATTTTTCTTTTATCCCCAAATCATTAGGATATTAAATAAAGATCATTTTCCATGAAGATATTTGGTAAATTTTCTACGGTAAATATATCAGAACTTAACTTTTGATTAGTAATATGGATTGCTAAGAATTCATTTGGACAAATTCAAAGGCAATTTTCTCAGTATTTTGATTTTCTGCACCCCTTAGAATCCAGATTTCTAAATATTTGTATCTTGGCCAAATATAGTCAGATCCTAACAAACCATATATCAATGGAAAGCTTAATTATTCAGCTTTCAGGTGATGTATACATCTCAATTAAAACAATTACACATAAGACTGGTTTTGTGGTCCCGGTTCACATATGGTAATTCACTAATTGAAGTCAATTACTCAATGATTGTTGTTGTCGTTGTTGTTGTTTTTTTTTTGGGGGGGGGGGCACAGTATGCACACTATGAGTGCATGCTAGTTTTTGTAATACATTATGTAAAGCCATATTCATAAAATTATGTGCCAACATTTACACCACTAAGTGATCTCCCTCTTTTCTATTTCCAATAAACTAGCAGCAAAAGCTGAGCCTTCAGATTCCCTACACAGTTAACTCACCAGTATCACTCATAAATCTGCATAAACAAACTTAACTATTTATTGATGATGAGTGCAAGATGGGATTAGCATTACTCATGGAGACAGGGCGGTCCCTGGAGGTTCTATGTTGATCTTGACTGGACATTAATCATTGTTGAATAAGATTTCTCTCTGTCAATGTGTTTGACATGGACCTTTGTGTCCTGAGTCCGAGAGCTACTTCTTATCACTATAGAAACAGCAACCAACCACGCTACATAACGGCAAGACTAGACTAGAAAATACGTTTTTAGTTCTACAGTAAATGTATGAGTATAGACTATAGAATGGATAAAGTTGGAGGCAAAAATATAAGTGTAGTCTTGTAGGTATGAACTTAATATAAGCCTGTTTGTGTTCGAAGCATCTGTGGTACGCTTAAACACTTCTTGACTCAAGATAAGGTCAAATATGACTCACTTTTCCAACGGCTATGGAAACCTAGTCTGATCTTCTTTTTTTCCCTCAAGGGGGCAATTTATAGACCTTTATGGGGTGTAAGACATATTGGATCAACGTCTTGAAGAAAGGCAAGGCCCCAAGAGGAAGATCACTTCAGGCCAGAGAGATAAGAGGCTCGATCCACGGCATGTATCTTGAACGCACTTGATAAGTGACTCTGGTGGCTTTTCCATTCGAAGGCCTTTTGTTCATCCGCCTCGCTGTATTCAAAAGTGACTGAAAGCAAAGGGCAATTAATATCTCATTTTACAGCCAGAGTTTACATGCTCTGTCATTTCGGATCTGAAAGGCATTCCATTCAAATCTACATTTTGGAAATATGCCGGGCTTTTGTGCCCTTTTCGAATTACCTATCAAAATTCAATATCAGAGTTCATACACTTCTGAAAATGACTGTCAGCCAGAGGATGAAAGAAAGAATTGTCAAACTAAATAATAACCCGTTCTTTTATTCAGCCAAGGTGAATGAAATTGATTTCTCTGTTTCTTTGAGAGGTTGTGATAAGAATCAGATGTGCAAACACATTCAGTGATTCTCAGTGGACTGTCTGTGACAATGAGAGGGGACAGCATAGAAATTATAATTTACCATATGATTTAACTTTAAAACACCCCAATTTATATAATCAAAACCATTTAGCATAATGTTTTTCTGTAACATTATTTTTAGACTCAATTTTTGAACCAAACGACCAGATCCACTAAATGAATTGGGCCTTGAATGCTTAAATATGAGACATTCTAAGAGAACATTCTATTATCACCACATTTTAAACAGTGATGTAGCATTTTGTCACATTACTTGGAAAAACACCCTGTTACTGGAAAAGCTTCACTATGCACCTGAACTAGGGTGAATCTTTTTGAAATGTATTTAAGCTAGTAACAACAGCATCTTATTTACACTAATGCTGGACCATCATCCATATGGGAGCTAATTATTGCTTGGGAGTGAAAAAAGTTAAGCTAACTTTTGACATCTCAAAGTCATGACTTTATCACTCACAGTGTGATTTTATGTCTTATTTTAAACTTTATCTGCGGTTATTTTTCACTCAGAGCTGGAAATATCTTCCATATCTATGGGATAACACAGATCATTTGACTGCAAATTGCTCATTCACCTTTCTCCAACAGAAATAATAAATGAGTGGTATTATAACTAGACATTTTACCTTGTGAAAAAGATATAGGACATAAAATGAACATTTTAGAGGAGATAGCAAAGTATTTCAGACCTGGGGTATTAAATCACTAGAATGGGGACAATGTTCCCACCGTGCTCCACAAAAGCACTAACACCCATCTCCCATAGTTGTGCAGGGTCACCCATTGCACTGAATGGGCCCCCTTTCTCCAGCTTTTGGGGGCTTCACCAACAACACCATCAATGGGAATAGTGTTCCTCCCCCACAATGGGCAAATCAACTGTGGGAGCATTTTGGTCTCTACCCTGTTCCCTGTCTCCTCATTGAAGCCTCCTTCGATCGAACAATGCCAAAGAAAAGATGCATGCCTTCACGTCCGCTTACATACAACTGCATCCCTCCCTTGACAGCGGGGCGGAGAAAACCTGCTTTACAAATATTAAAATGACAATCCACCGTTCACTATGACAAATGACAAACAAATAACTCGAGTTCTCAAACTGGAAGCATTTGCATGTAGATATATTTTCTGTTTATTAAAGACACTTCGCCACTCCTCTCTCTGGCTTCAGGAGCTGACAGGAACTCTTGAGAGAAAACTTCAGCCTCATATGGACACGATTTTTAGTTTGCGAAAAAGGTGGGATTAAGGAAGTATAGCATTCGTTTAATTAGAACCCACAAGAGTGAGCAATGCGTCTCGCTTGATTTGTGTAGAAACATCTCCATGACAACATAGGACATAATTGTCGGTTCCAAGACCTAATTGTTTGTTGTATTTCAGCTGCCGTCTGTCTGAAAGACATTCGGCAAAAAACAACAAACACATTGACAAGATAAGACTCCAGACAAATTGAGCGCCTTCAATCACATCAAGTATTAATTAGGGCCACAGACAGCGAGTAGCTCAGCCGTATCACAGATCGCATTTCACAGACCGAGTAGTGCCCAGCCATCCATCCACACTAGGTTTCTGACATTCAGAAGGGTTGCACTACGGACAGTTGCACATTTGAAAACAATATGCAACCATCTGTTATCAAAAATGAACAGACCAAGATGATAATCCATCAGCATGATTTGTTTTTCCAGTTGAGCTCCAGTTGAACTGTTTTGGGGAACACGTTTGATTCAACAAACCTCACCATCCCTACCCCCTCAACAAACAACAGATAGCAGGGCTTTCCTACAATATTCTTGAGAAGCAGCCAAGGCCACCGAACTCATCTGTTCCACCCCTTGATAGCAAGAATAATAATGAAGCGATTCATGAAAAGCAACAATTCACACCAATCAGGGGCTCAAAATACAGAACAACACAAAAACCTTTATTCCCTTTCAAAGACTGCCTGGGAACGCCATAAGCTAAGTTTCCTCTTTAAGAAAAAATGGCACCGCAGGTTCAGGATGTGTCGCATTTCCGCCAGACAAGCCACTGGGGCTAAACTATGATAATTCTTTGAATAGTCAAGTTAATTATGGCTCTGGCTTTAATTCTCTCTCTCTCTCTCTCTCTCTCTCTCTCTCTCTCTCTCTCTCTCTCTCTCTCTCTCTCTCTCTCTCTCTCTCTATATATATATATATATATATATATATATATATATATATATATATATATATTCTAGTTTTACTAGCAAAATGTATTATTTTTTATTTTTGTTTTTTTGTGGCATGAAACATTTTTATGGAATGGCAGACAGAAAACCCTATTACCTAATACTATATCTTATATCAGCTTGTCACTTAATGACATTGAAAACAGCCAAAAAGAATATGACTGTGGTCCACTGTCAGATTCTTTAATTACATAAAAACAGAGTGTATTTGTAATTTTTTTTTCTCTAAGACCACATTTACACAACTAATGGACCCTATTCTTCAGCCTTGCAATGCTATTAGGTGCTAGATTTTAAAAATAGGTCTATTTACCTGGCAAAAAACACATCCTGCAAACTTCCCTTGAAGAACGCCATCTTGTCTTACTGGACTTGATAAATCTACATTCAAGTAAGTTAAATGCATAAAATATTTTTTCTATTGATTATTAATATGTGTAAAACTTTTGAACACGATGAAGATGGCCAAATTTGTCTTATTTTGTTGAAATACAATTTTTTCCATTTAGTTCTGCCCTTCATAAGCAACAGAAGATACTTGTATGTTTCCCGGTACACAAATTAAGTACAATTTACCTTGATCTTCAAATTCCAAAAGTTTTCACCCCCCAGCTCTTAATGCATCTTGTTTCCTTCTGGAGCATTAGTGAATGATTTAATATTTTTAAATAGTTGTGTTTGAGTCCCTAAAATGTCCTCAGTCTGAAAAGATGAATCTCAAAATCATAAAGTCCCTGCTGGAAAGGGTTCAAATATGCAAAGATGCTGGAAAACTGAAGAATCAAGATTTTTCTGAAGAACGCTGCTCAGTTTAACTGTTCAGAACAAACAAGGGACTCATGCACAACCATCACAAAACAGAAAGACAGTCGTGGATCATCAGGTAACAGAACACAGTACTAAGAACCAAGGGTTCCCAAACTTTTGAGTAGGGTTATTTTAATAATTTCAGCATTTTTTTTGTCTTGTGGAATAAATGTTAATATCTTTTATGCACAATATCTTACTCAGGACAGTACTAAATAAAAAATAACATGCATTTAGTATGATCTCTCTTATTTTTTGAAAATTACTATTATATTATACTATTATATATACTATGTATATTTTCACAGATTCTCCTTTAGATGTTCTCTACATTTGTTCAGACAGTGAGTAAAATCACTGAAATTCTGCTACCCAAAGAGCCCAATGTTGCAATATTACAACATTTTACTAAAAACAGATTAAAATGTAAAAAAAAAAAAAAAAATATATATATATATATATATATATATATATATATATATATATATATATATATATATATATATATATATATATATATATTTTTTACATTTTAATCTGTTTTTAGTAAAATGTTGTAATATTGCCTCCAATCACAACATTTAAAAGGTTTTTTTTCTATATTTGGGTCTTCTAGGGTTAAGGAAAGCACAGGCCACGATTGCAAAACATGAAGCTTGTGGAGGCTTGTTATCAATGCAAGGAAATGTCAAATAAAGAATCATTTTCAGGATAAATTAACCGCAGGCCAGCATCAAAGACTAGAAGATTATATGACTAACACCACTTTCAGTAGAGCCTGTTACGAACCGTCCTTTAAATATGGTTAAAAAAAAAATCAAGCAATGTCAAGTTAAAAAACGTCAGCCTACACTGGCAGTTACCTTACACCCCTCTGAAGTGCTTTGAAAAAGAGCACTGTGCATACAAAAAGTAAGATTCAGCTGCTAGACTAACTTTAGTTTAACACTCAAGAACTAAACATGCAATTTCTCTCAGAAGCTAAAAAAAGAGTGATAATAAAGATGGTTTTGAAGAACCTGAATGGTGTTGACTAATGAATGGCTCCTTAAAATCTTTTACTTAGAAACTCAGGCACAGCGCACACACGCGTTGTAGCTGGAACATATTAGCAGACCAGCTCTTATGGAAGATATCATTAGGATAATTCAGAAAGATGAATTCTGGGTGCCTTGAGGAGATCTAATATTCAAAATGAAGAAGTGCTACGATAGAGAAAATGCTTCTTCAGACATTAATGAATGTTTAAAACTGTATTATGAGCATGAAGAATCTGCAGACAGCTTTTAAGAGGGAACTTTATAAATTTATGACTTTACACTTCTGTCATCATTCACTCTCACGACATTCAGAAGCTGTGTGTTTTTAAAACTTCTGCAGAACGCAAAATATATCATAAAAAAGGTTGGTAATCGATGTGTTGATCATTGATTTCCATTGCATATTAAAACATATGGAGACATCATCTTCTATGCTCCACAGTAAAAAGAATGTTTTGAGCAAATGAATGGTGAGCAAAAAATGACATAATTTTCAAGTTCAGACATCTCACTGACCCCAAAACGAGACAGAAGTACACTTGACATTGACACTCTATTCCATGCAGTCATGTCTACTGCCAGTCAGATCAAGTTCTTTCCCATTAAACTTTTATCTATACTGTCCCCTCTCAAATGATGACTCCACATCAGAAATAATTCACATGGCACATCTTACATATGCATCGCTAAAACTTTGATAAGGGCTACTAAGTCATTGCTTCCCAAGTGCTACAATTATTTATGATGATATCAAATGCAAATGATCAGATTTCCTTGCATTTTCAGGCCTCCTTTCTATGGATGTCACTCACTAACCGACGTCCAGATGAGGCTACTACTTAATCACTTACAAACTGACAAGAGATCTCATAAGATCTTTACACGTGAAAACCTACTTTACATATGAAAAGACGAGGCCTCATGCACTACGAAAACATATGAATCGACTGACACATGTGGTAGTGGTGGGGGTAGGGGACTATATGAATATTAATACTCATACACAAAAGCCTTTAGTGGACCGGTAAACAATCAGCCGCTTTGGTTAAGAGAGATGTTCAGAAGCTGCCTCAGGCACACGTAGACACACACAATAGCGCCAGACTTCCTTCATCATATGAGTAATGACAATCTACTGTGGAGTGTCAGACCTCGGAGAGTGAGTCATGCTATAAGGACCCCCTTGAGGTTTTCTCTTGAAATTGACAGTCTGAACCTATAGAAATCCTGATCAAGAACCCGAGCAGCAAGCATCATTAATAATAAACCACCGAGATGCATTTTCCAAGAGACATCCATATCAACATTGCGGTGAGGGGTGTTAGGGTAAGAATAAGCGGACAGCCGGTGCTTGACTAGAATGAGTAAGCTTGGGCTAATATATCGCCAAATCCCCCTGAGGATAGTCAAGCTAAACATACTAAACCAGACCTTATTTATTCTCACTCTAAATGAAAGACAATGGGGTCTCAAGGTTTAACAGTGGGGAAATATCATAAGATTTGTTCACTCTGTATCAAGGATGAAATTGAGTGAAAGAATTTCAAAACAAGCCACACTCGTTCCCAAGAGGAAAAGCTTCTTTTTTTTTTTTCAGAGAATACTATACCGGGATCCAATGCAGTAACTAATTACTAAGATTTCACTAACAATATTACCAACAAAACAATAACATCAATAAAACAGCTTAGTTAGTTACTTTTGATGCCTTGAAAATCAAGCTACACATGGCAATTAATGCGATTAATACATCACTTCTACTTGAATGTCACTATCAATCACTATTGAGTGTTTGTAATAACTTCCGACTGCAATCCAATATGGACTTTGGTCAAATGGTGAGTCAGAAATATGTTGTTAGTAACATTCTAGAAGAATCTTATGTGGAAGATACACTGTTACAACTTCTGTGGGGTGTGAAGAAAAGGTAATATTTGCCTAGTTACTAGTAACTAATTATGGTTGCCAGAAAGTAATAGGTAAAGTAACAATATTACTTTTGGAAGGAGTAACTAGTAATGAGAAGTGTATTACATTCTTTGAGTAACTAGGCCAACACTGCCTGGATCCATAATGATTTTCCTTTCAAGCCCCTTCATTTTCCAAACTAATGTGCTGATAAATCTTGACTCTTACATCAGACCTTGATGTTGTCCTGGGAGAGCATGCGAGCTTGCACATCTTGATACATAAAAGCTCTTTGATTTAAGCTTAAAAGAACATCAAATGCATCTATCATTTATCCCTACTTAGCCAACAATGTGAAATCTAAGGATTGGAACAGATTTGTACCACTCAATCGTTTGCTTTTCATTAAAATTACAGCGTTTTCAACAAAGTTGTTGTTATTGTGCTGGGATGAACCAAAAGACCTTGATTAGTTGCTTCATATGTTTGATTGGAGTTAAAGCTCAGCAGGAAGGTAGTTTCCAAGATTTAACGCCCCTGATTGAGATTGTTTCAAGCCAACAGGTGATTTTTCCTTCTCTAACATTGGCGTTTGTGTGCTATCAGCCATCTCTAGTGAGAGTGTGTTTGGCTGCGAGACTCGACAATGCCCCCTACCGTTTTTGACCAGCGCTGCAATCTGTGTTCTGTAGACTACACCTGCTCTCCGGTTCGACAAGATAACTTAAACATCATGTACAAAACCAAATGCAATCATTTCTGTTCAAACGACAGTGAAAAGAAAAGTGGAGTTCAAATGAAATCAATTTTTTTTAACGGCTAGGTTTTATCGTAGAGAGAAATTCAATTTGAGCCACTTAGCGTAACAAAGCCGAAGAACAGATTTGAGCTCACTATAAAAATGCGCGAGGCTGAAAATAGAGAAGTTAAAACTGCCAACAAACATGTGTCTTGCAGATATGACCCACAATAATAAGTTCAACGCCCTCCTAAAAAATCTATAAACTGTCATTAGATGTGATACTGTTTATCTAGCCTACATGTTCACATATAGCCTTGGTCTTGCCTCTTTTGATTGTAGACTACCTGCATTTGCGACTTTGTGTTGTGTCTTAAAGCGAGCTTAAGTTGTAGAAAGGCGCTATGTAGAATAAACTTTATGGTTGCTGTTTGTACTGTAGCCTATGTGCCTATGAACAAAATATATAAGCTGTATTAAATTGTCTTCTTTACCTTTCTGAATACAATCACCATTGCCCATCATTCACATATAGGCCAAGCTATATGACTGACAGTATAGCTTTCCTTCAGTCACAAACATAGCGACTCAAGATTCTTAAATAAATAATAAATTGGCCTATATAAATACCGGTTGTGCTTTTCAAATAGCTAGCCTAACAAACAAATTAGGATACGAATAGCTTTAATGTTAAGGCTTATAAAGTAGCGCGAAAACAACGAAATCACCTGAAATAGCATACGTGCAGCAGAGAGATGTTAAACATTTCCCTCCATCTCTTCTGAGATTCTTATTCGCAAGTGCTGTGCGAAAGTGGGTTATTCTCGATGAAAAGTAAAAATATGTCCTTCAAATGCCAAACGATGATAAAGGAGAGTGAAATATAGCGTGTTTTACTTGGAGCCTGAGCGCTTCAATTCCAAAGCAAAATTCCTCGGATCCTGAACAGAACGTGAGCAGCGAGTAAATTCCGCGCCAGGATAAAGGTATACTGAATACTGTTTATACAGAACATTTTGCTTTCTTTAATAAAACTGAGAGAAGAGGACAGGTTTAAAAACATGATATTCCCAATAAGGGTTTTGTTATCACAATAAAGAGAGAAAATATGCCCATAAACCAGGTTTTATTAGAAAACCAGAAGTCTTTATTAATTATTTAAAAAACAACAAAATGGCTAAATATGCTACTTGTTCATGCAAACCCAATGGCAAATATTTATTACAAACATACTTTGAAATCGGACAATTCTTACTATTTCTAATGAAAACAAAACAAATTAAATTATATTTGTTTTCTTCCCAGATTAAAAAAATAAATAAAAAATCTCAGAGATTCGCTGAAATGTTGATAGTCAGTAGCCTAAGATAATGTGCCCGCAGAACTCTGGACCGCAGAAGTTCAGAAAGTACTTCACAGTATCATCCTACTCCAAGAACACTATAGAGGCGGTTTCTATAAATAACTGCATTTAAAGGTAAGGTAATGATATCTGAGAGAGTGTTTTTACCTTCTGATGCTCTTCCTCTGGAGTAAACTATACCGTGCGTAAAACGCAACGCATAAACCGCAATCTCCGCTTTGCGTAGGTCTCTTGTGCTGTATCCCTTTTCTGTGAATGACTTCCACCGATCGACCTGCAGCTGCTTTACTGCGCTGTGCTGGAAAGAGGAGGCTACTACAGAAGGGCAGCTGCAATTGAATCAAATGGGGGTGCAAACTCTGTTACGAAGCTCCACCTCACATGTTTGGCGCAGTGGATGCATTAGCCCTTAAAGCTCTCCTTTTACATTCTACATGCATTTCTGTGATAGAAACGTTTCTGTTAACCTGTTTCAAATGATCAATAAGACATTGTCTTTTGGGATACATCAACACCCCTGTATCATACCTGGATAGTCTGTCCCTAGAATCAGTGAGGTACCATGGCAATTAATTAACTGTTTGGATCTCACAATGTTGCCAAAAGTGGCAATGTGTCATATAATCATGTTTTGGTTTTTGTGTGGTGCAATCAATAAACTCACACAATGTACCATTGTACAATTGTACAATGGTGTACCATGATACTCAAGATGTACCATTGTACCATGTTATATGGGAATGGCATGATACTATATGTGGTCCTGGTACTGAACAATTAACATATTAACACTGTATTTTCATAGGCTTTTACAAAGCATTTCAAAGAATTATCAAAGAATGTTCAAAAAAACATGAGTTAACTATGGTACCAAATACATAGAATTATCTTGTGGCATATTTTTTAGTAAAAAAAAAAAAAAAATTGGATACACTGTCAGAAGAAACAAAAAAAATATATATATATATATATAGAGAGAGAGAGAGAGAGAGAGAGAGAGTTTTATAGATATAACTTAATACAACCAATAATAAAAAAATATATTTAAACTGTCCAAAAATATTAACTTAAAGTGTATGTTTTATAAATAAATGAAACCTTGAAACTTTTGGCTTGACCCTTTGAAAGTTGTGTTTCTTTTTGAAAACTGTGACAGTGCATACTGTGGATTTACAGTAATTACCGAACACTGCTAGTTGAAATATGCATGAAGCAGCTGGGGGAAGTGAGTAAGTGCAATGGTACCACTGTCACATCCAGGTGGTGGCACTACAGTGTGTCTGACACATAAGCGCGCACATTGCAAATATGATATAATAGTTGTTACTGGTCTATTATTAAGTGCCTTCCTTAAGTAATGAGGCATGAAAACAATACTTATTAATATGGTCTACTCTACATAATGAAATAGCAACACTGAGGGACTAACTTTGAACTGTTTGAAAAATAAACTAGTCAAATATTGTTAAAAAAAATGTATAAAACGGATACTTCTGACTGTCAGTTCTAATTAGGCTGCTGCTAAATTGCTTTACTTGGCAACCACTGACTGCAGTTATAATGATATTACTTGGCAAAAGAATGGTTTATTCTGATTGTTATTGAGCCATTCATCAATTTGTAGGCCAAAAGTTATTTTTATTTATTTTTTTGCCAGTGGTTTATGAAAATTTACACTTGTGTCCTAACATTTATCATTAACATTATCCAAGAACATTTATCAAATCTGCTATGAGTTCACATGTGTTTTATAGGCTAGTGTGTGTGTGTGTGTGTGTGTCTATATATATATATATATATATATATATATATATATATATATATATATATATATATATATATATATATATATATATATATATATATATATATATATATATATATATATGTGTGTGTGTGTGTGTGTGTGTGTGTGTGTGTGTGTGTGTGTGTGTGTGTGTGTGTGTATATATAATTTAAAATATAAGTGCTTGTATCTTCTTTCACAGGTATATGGAAGCTAAATAAATTATCAGATATTTTCTTCTTCTTCTTCTTGTTTTATGGTCAGGCCATTTGCTTGCAAAGCCAGAAATATTTTATATTTTATACAATAAACACACATCAAAATACAACAACTTTCAGTTTGACTGTGGTTCATTCAATTCAATAGACTGAGCTGAAAATAATTTTGAAACCATCCTCTAACTCAATTCATTCACTCATTGAACAGCTCACCTCATTAATCTGTATTAATTAATTGCTTTCGGTTTTAAAGCCTGATTTAAGAAAGGGATTTTATAGAATGTTATTTGCTGTTTCTGCATGGCTAATAATAATTTACATGAGCTAAAGTCACACACATTTGAACAAATAACAAGTAGCCTACCCGTTAACGGCTGCCTCAATAAACTACATTTCCTAAGAAGCACTGCGTTCTCCAGGGATCTTGGAGGAACATGGATTGCGCTTGCGTAGCCAGACGTGGCAGCGGCATCATGGCTTCTTGCAACCGATTCGGGAGACGTAGGAGACTGGTCGAAATGTTCTTATTCCTGTCATTGGTGAGTCTTTATAAGGAATCTAATGGATCGATAGAATCAATGATGTTATTTTGCACATATCGGACATTTATTTTCTGTCTGACGTAAGACGAAAGCGAAAGGAAAAGGGAATGATCTTCTCTCCCTCTTGCAGCAGTAGCTCAAAGTTGACAGCAGAAGAGAGAGACACTCAGATCAGTCCGTTTCATTCATCAGTTCTCGTGTCTTGTTTTTGATGTTTATACACATCCAGCTTTGTGCTTCACATGCGTGAACACCTCATGCTCTCCGTGCAACTCTCTAATGTCAAAACTGATTCACTAATGTTGGTCATAGGAAATGTATCTGCTATGAAATGTGCATTTGACTTATTGCTTTGATATAAATATATCATGTAAGAGATGTTCTTGATTTATTTTAAAAGGTCTTATTTAGGTCACTGATGTAATGAAATGTTCATTAATTTTGTCCAGATCTATTATGTTATACAAAAAATTGGTGAAAATGCATTCACTTCGTGCACAGCATGCACCTTTACTATGATAAACGAGTAGTCCATTTTTAAATTAAAAGTCATTTTGATATTTTTCAAGAGCTTAAAGTTGAGAAAAAAAAATGTTTAGGTAACTTTCTGAAAATCGTTTACAAAAATATATACTTTTAAAAAGTATTTCAAGAAAACAGTATTCAGCGTAATCTTTTTTTTAAAACAATGAGTAGTAAAGTGATTTTGTTATAAAATACTATTATTGTGCTATTAATATTTAAAAGTTTTGTCCACTTTGATTAAAAATGTAGTGTTACCAACATGCAGGAAGCCATTTTGTTCTCTATGACAAGAAAATCATAAAACATAAAATACCTTTTAGGCCCTCCATGACTGTGTCAATTCTTTTTTATCAAATATCTTTAAAAAAAAAAATTATATTTGACCATTTGTTTATATTTGTTTCCAAGGAAGAAAATCTTAGGAAACTTGTGGATATCAAACTTTATTGAAAAATAATTTGTACTCTCGGGTATTAATATTAGTATTATTATTTTACTTGTTTACATCAAATAACCATCGCCACATAAATAAAAAATTTGCCTTTTTCAAATTATGTCAACATGAATACAAACTTGTGTTTTAAATAGCATTTTTACAAAATATAACCCATTATATTGACCTTACTGTCTGACAGACTCCCACGTTAATGCACAATCAACAACATATGAATGCTTGTGGATCCAACTGTTATTTCTACTTCTCTATTGTGATTATATTTGATCTTTATCTTACAGTTTGTGTAAGGGCGTGGTTTATATTCACAGTAGCAATGTAATTTAAAGTTGATCAGTGCTGTTTTTCTTCTGTCTTCCTTATTCTCCTATTGATGAGCATGACAGAAATTAGCCTGTAATGTTTGGAGCTAATTAACCCACATTTGGTTCAGTTTAAAGTGCATCAACCCTGTTCAACAACTGATTTGTGAATCAATGTGGGCCGTGTCCTCAACACCGAACCCTAATAGCGTTTGTGCCACGTCAGTCAACTCTCATTACACTTTCCTGTCTCACATCCTGGTTTGCGGCTGCCACCGCAAACAAAAGAACTCTCCTGAACTGTTGGGACTTTGTGGTGGTTGGGTGGAGAAAGAGAAACCGCTCTCTGCTATCTGTGCTTTCCTCCAGCCCTCCCGCTTGTCAGAACAATTTATAAAATCCCTTAATCTTGATTACAGGCACCCCACAGCCCCCTCTCTTCCCCTTCCCACACTGCTTGGTCCAGCAGGATGCTGTGTATGGAGACGTCTAGCTGTACAGTAAACTATTGCAACTAAGTGTGTGAGACCGTTTGACTCAAAGATGGACCGTGTCAGTTTGAGGAGTCATTTCCTTCTGCTTGTGAATACGTCAGCTATGCAGAGCTGAAGCCCCCTGTGTTGTTTGGCTCAGCAGGAAGAAGGCAAATGTTTGAGGAACGGTATGGTTTATGCTGAATCAGTGAGACCCTAAAAGTGAAAATGAGATTTTATTTATTAGGCAGATTTGCGATGCCGGTTGCGCCGTGCACGCTTGATGACAGCTTCCACTGCTGATTAAGCAAGATGTTTTTGCGTTGATGTATGACGGATCATTTTTAGTTTAAGTGTTTCCCGTGCTGTGCAAAACATGTCAGCAAGGTCCACTGCTGAAACGCTGGTGTCCTTGAGCGGAAGATTAATAGCAGGAGCGCTAATATCCATAAACTACAGTCAAGTACAACATACTGGACCTAATTAGATCGTTGAGGAATTATATACTGTGCTATACTAGAGCTTTGCAAACATTTTGTGGAATTTTATTTATTTATTTTTGGAAAGGAAGAATTGGAAATGGACAGTAATTGTCTTTGGTGTTAAAGGAATAATTAGACCCAAAATGAAAATTTTGTCATTGCTAAATTTCTAGTTTGTGATAGGTAGAATGTCTGAGCTTCTGTCGTTCCTGCAAGTAAAATATATAGTGATTTTATTATGTTTCAGAACAACCCACCCCCATGTTCTTCCAAACCTATATGGATTTCTTAAGAAGATATTTTCAAGAATGTGGGTAACCAGACATTTGATAGTCCCCACTGACTTCCATAGTGTCCCCCCCCCCCATACTATGGAAGTCGGTGGGACCATTGGCGACGTGAGGACGTGTAAATTACATAATTTTAATTTTTGCATGGACCATCCCTTTAAGCTAAAGTACATAAATTAGTCTATTTAATTTGGGTGCTTTATTCTGAAGATATATTTGATCACTATTTTCATATTTCCCCCCCAAAAACTATTGTATGCCTTTAAGATAATTTTATTGTTGTTTTGGGGTTGTTGTTGTTTTTTAGAGAGAGAGAAATGAATACTCTCTCAATTGCAAAGGAGACTGTCTATTGATCAAAAATGACAATGAAAACTTTACAAAAGACATTAAATATAAATTACCAAAAATGTATATTCCAAATAAATGCCGTTCTTTTAAACTTGCCACTGAATCCTGAAAAAAAGTATTGCGGTATCATACTAAGCATTACTGTTTCAACATTGGTAATAATATATGTTTTTGATCACTAAATCAGCATATTAGAGTGATTTTTAAATGATCATGTGACACTGAAGACTCAGTTTTGTGTAAATAATTCCATACTAAAGAATGTTTCACATTTTCCCACAAAATCAGTATATAAAATGTGTGTTTGGGGGGTGGGGGGGGTCTTTATACGAATGCAAACATAGGAGATAAAATGTTTTTTATTGAGTTTAATGTACTACTTTATACTTAGCACTTTGGAGATTATGATTTTTTTTTCTTTTCTTTTTTTTCTGTACATTTTCTGAATACTTTTTGGGTGAAGAGATACATTTTGAAAGAAACTGAAAACCATGTTTCTATTTTCAGAATTAATTTTTTCCGCATGCTGCTGAAATCTGTGTCACAAGTGTCTGCTGAAGAATTGTTTATTCTCAAGTTAATGATTTGCAGACCATCCCTGTTGAGTTGAAGAGTCCATGAGGAGCTCTTTCAAATGCAGCAACAAAGAGATTCAGCTAAGAATATGCAGAAAGATGTGTTCCTCCATCACCCCATTCCTTCCCTGCATGGTCTTTTCACTCCCCTGAGCCGTAGCTGCTCATCAGATGAAATAGTGGTGCACAGCATGTTTTTTTTTTCAACCTGTTCTGTTCACTTCACATTGATCGGCAGGACACGATCGGGCCTGTCCCTCAAAGCTGTTCAGTGGATGATAATAACAATCACCGTCTTGTGAAAAGACTGGTGTTGTTAGGATAATGCCCACTTCGAACACCACTGCTAAGGGAAGGCCAAATGAAAGTCTTTGTAACAGGTACAGGACATGATGATTGCCAGACAGTAATGGGCCCGCTCTATTGGTCGACTGTCAGGTTTGAAGAATAGGTGGTGCACCAAATAGGGATGGAAACCTGATGGGACTAGATGTAGAACACTGACTCTTTTGTCCCTGAATGGGGTTGAATGCTGCAGTTGTCTGTGTGCCGAAACTGTACATTTTAGTGTTAAAGATGGGTAATTTGAGAAACAATCAGTTTTTTACGATGTGCCGACTTTTCTGTGCTATTCACAGTGACATTTTTATTTTTTCCATGAGTTCTAACTATAACATTAGCCAAAGTTTATTACAGCAAATAATATAATTTTTTTTAATTAACCGGGTTTTTTCCCTCTCTGACCCTTAGAAATTAAACAGGCCATTTTAGCTGCATTTTTTTTACATTTATTTATGGAAAGAGCACTTTTAGTGGGGTCTTATATTTATTTACATTTGCATTTAATCATTTGGCAGATGCTTTTATCCAAAGTGACTTACAAATGAGAACAATAGAAGCAATCAGACCAACAAGAGAACAACAACAGTATACAAGTGACATGACAAGTCTCAGTCTACAGAACCCATAGTTATGTTTATATATATCTATATATATAATATATATTCTTCTTCTATATTGCACTGCTCGATTTTTCAATAATAGGCTCTTTGCTCAGCAGAAATTAAACCGTGACATGTTCACAAACCAATTTGTGTGAAAACGTGCCAATCAGAGACTAATTCTGGGATCCTTTGTAAGGAAATGCAGAGCTGTAGGTGTTACACACAGCAAGAAACAGCACTGATTTATAAGTTTACTGATTATATTTTTGTGCTCCGAAATAAAAATATATACTGCTTTCTTATTTCCTCACTGTGCTAATATTTTGAAAACTAAATAGGCATTGTTGACATCTTAATGTGGTTAGGTGTTACTGCCTGATATCACGAGGTGCAATAATCTAGAACCAACCAATTTTGAGCTTAGTCTTATTGAAAAAGTCATCTTTTATGATATAACCCATTCAAAGTTAATGTTGGACTTGAGTAACTTGATGAAAGAAAGATGGTCCTTTCAAATTCTTCAGTAAGTTTCTCTGACATTTCTTCATAATGCATCACCATGTCTGCCCCCGCTGTCAGCATGGCTGAAGTCAGAGGAGGTGTGATTTCTCAGGTCCCTCAGCTTTGCAGTACTTTAATTAGCCCTGACTGTCATCTTCACACACTCACTGGCTCCCAAGGCGCTGGGGGTGCTGGGATGTCACTCAGTCGGCACAGGTTGTCCATTCCGCTGGACCCCATTTTCTCATACAAAGTTGATTAAATGTGAGGAGGAAGAGAACGTTGTCTCTGATCCTTCACCTTTGTCTTTAATCAACATAAAATTTACTTTTTACTTTCCAGTGGCAGTTGAATTGAGACATTTATGTCCATCAATATTTAATCTAATAATATAATAATAACCATAAATATGTTTTACATTATTTTTATCCTATATCATATAAATACTTCTATGTGGCAATGGAATCATAAAAAAAAGGATTTATAAAAGCAATTTTTTACAATCTCTGTTTCCTATTAAATGCCTCCTGTCACAGCATTTATTTATTTTCCTATGATAGTCAAAACACACAATTTGCAACGTCATTTACAATAAGTTTAATACTATAATTCAGAGCAGTTTTATTTATTAAAGGGTTTGAGAAGACAATGCTGAATAGAGTCATAATTTTTGTTATTTTTGGACCAAAATGTATTTTCAATGCTTCAACAAAATGGACCCTCTGATGTCACATGGACTACTTTGATGATGTTTTTCTTACCTTTCTGGACATGGACAGTATACCGTGCACACAGCTTCAATGGAGGGACTGAGAGCTCTCGGACTAAATCTAAAATATCTTAAACTGTGTTCCGAAAATAAATGGAGGTCTTACGGGTTTGGAACGACATGAGGGTGAGGCATTAATGACATAATTTTAATATTTGGGTGAACTAACCCTTTAACATGCCAAAGCCTATTTGACTGTCATTAGTAAGTGCTAAAGGTGAAGTATTTAACTCTGCACCATAGTGGCTTCAAACAGAATTGTGAGAAAAAAATGCTTTCAAAATCAAGTTTCAAGCATCTGCCATTGTTTAAACAAACAGGTAGTCCCTTGTTTGAACCATTGATTGAGCTAATGTTGTTACATATGGTCCAATCAGGCTCCTCAAACATATTACTGTTCCATTTGGTGCCACTAGTGGTGCAGAAAATGATCTTCATCTTTAATTTTGAACTCTGCCAGCATGAGGTTTCCAGCTAAGGTCTGGGATGTGATAATGTTAGACTAACAGAGACTTTTTGTTTATTTAACATTTGTCCAGATGTAATGGTGTTGCTCAACAGAGTGTGCAGTGATAAATTCAGGCAGGCCACTGGCCCTCGTCTCTCTGTAGAGAATGTGCGGTGTGATTTTTAATGAAGGAGAGTATGATGCTTGTTTTGGTTTGTCATGTAGAAAGATGAAGGTTGTTAGTGGCTAAGGCACCTGTGTTTCTCACCAGCCCTTCCTTGTGATGTTCCAATGATGATGCCCATCAATCTTTACAGACTTGTGCACTCACACACAACAGATGTACAGCTATGCTCTGGTTTTTGTATTGTGTTATATAAGGTTTTTGCCACTTTTTAGGGAGAGGAGGGAAAATGAGGTCCTCTTACACCGTTAGTAAAAGGTTGTTTTGGTATTACTCAAATTATTTGGTTCTTAAAATGAAATTGCTTAGTTTTAATTGATCCACCTTTCAGAATGCTACCTTTGCATATTGAATGAGCTCTGCACTAAAATGTAGAGTGCTGCAGGGTTGACATATTTCTCTAGTCCAAAACCCCAGAAATGAGTCGGCACTTCTGGATTGATTGTCCTTTTGTCCATTTTATTTTGTGACATAATATCAGTAATACCCCAGTTGTAAATGTTTTAAAGGTTTTACTTGTCTTAAAAAGGCCGTCAGAGACATTCAGTGTCATCATGGCTAACGGTTTAACTCACTAGTCTGCTTTCTCAGCCTTGCTGTGTTTATAATCACACTCTTATAGGCATGTAGCGATTCACTGTGAGCCGGTTGAAAATCGTTTAAAATGTGTGACGATTCAAATCGGTTGAGATGCTGAACAAATCGATACAATTATGGGTAAGAATTTATATGAATGTATGTCTGAGTGGAACTTACTGTGTTTAGAAAGGTTTAGATGGTATTTTTTATTTTTCATTTTGCCTCTGTATAATGCATATTAAAGTTCATAAGTGTAGTGCTGCTTTGTTTACAGTGGTAACCAAGGAAATGCTTTAATCGCCACCTGCTGGCAGAGAGTGAATCTGCGTCTCATTCAGCCCGTCTGCTGTTTCTGTTTCATGCAGATATTTTTTTTTATGTAGTTTCACAAACTGAAGTCAGACCATTCTGATTTTGCTTCAAATTTTGAAAATATACAGTCACATTTATATAAAAAAAATGCTCGTTACATATACTGTATGCAATATCTTTGTTTACATCATGATTAAAATTCAGTGGTTGCCTCCCATTTTAAATGGAAACAGCAGAGAGAAAGCCTTGGTTTGTTTATATAAAGAACTTTTATTTGATTTGTGTTACTTATTTGATTTGGGGTTTGTTTTAAAGTTTCAATTTAGTTTTGTTATTTATATTTACATTTTGTTATTTAGCAGGCGCTTTTATCCAAATTGACTTACAAATGGACTTACAAAGTAGGACAATAGAAGCAGTCAAAACCAACAAAAGAGTAATAATATTCAAGTGCTATATTAGTATATTATAATAGTGTTCTATTTAAATTTCAGAAAGAAACGTGCAGCATTTTGTCCAAGCAATAATTTATAATTTGTCTTAAATCTAATTTTGGTCATATAAATCGTGATCCGAATCATGAAATCGCAAGTTGAGTGAATCGTTACATCCCTACACTCTTACTAAGTTTAACTTTGAAATTTGTGTAGTTAATTTTAGCCTACATTTAGCTTTTCAATTTGGCCAATTGAATTTTAGGCTTGAAAGTTATGTTCATATCATGATGAATAAAATGTGTAAGAATCATAAGCTTTATTGGTAGCAGAGCTTATTTCTGCAATAATCCAAAAGTCAATGGAAAACTCCTCTATTGGGTTTCTGCTGGGGGAAACTGGGTAATGCTAAATTCTGGGTTTGCCTACAAAAACACCATCACTGCAGCAGTCTATCCACCATAAAAACTGTTAAAAATCAGACTGAATTATCAGGGGATGTGTTTAAAATGAGATCCACTTTCTAATTCTTAATGCCAAGAAACTTTGGGAAGAAATGCAAATGAGCAGATGATAAATTCAAATGTCTGTATCTCTTTTTGACATGAGGAGGAAGTTTTGAATTCTAAAAGTTTTCGTGTTTTCAATGTACGCCAAGCTCTTATCTCAAAAGGTCCAGGTAAATTTGGATTCCTCAAAATAAAACCACTTTAGTTCACCACCATTAGTGCAGTGTGTGCTTGATTAGTTAACGTGGGAAAATTGTATTTACAATCATAAGGAGTGGTTCTACTAAAAATGTAACTTGTGTATTGCTATCTTTTAAAAGTTTCTCTTCAGTATCTAGTTGAAATGGAAACTCTAAAGACAATCTCCGAGACTGTCGATCAGCTATTAAAAAACGTCCCCACAGACCAAATGAGTTTTCTTTCAACATGTCATTTTGTAAATAACATTTGATCTATCTTGTCCACTAGCGACTGAGCATTAATTTCTGCTCATTGTGCTAGTGTCTTTTCACTTCAGGCATGTGGCATAGGGAGATGATAAGGACGTGTGATAGGCTGGGTCACTGTCTCAGTTTGTCACATGGTCTGTCTGATCTTGTCATTTTCCTCTTCTTTAGATGACAGCGCCTTTATCTGTTGTCGCTTTATCTGCTCAGCTCCATCCGAACTCCGAATCGCATGCCTCTGCTAGAAAGACTGATAGAGAGTGTGGCAGAGAGAGCATGCTCTCCCACAAAAGGACAACACATAAGTCTCACATTAGAGCACAATATTAGAAGCTATTTCAAGGAACTTCTGAGAAACTATATTTAATTTAATATATTTTCATTTATTTTATATTTTAAGGTCTTGTTTAAGAATTTATGTAGTGCAGTTACTATTGTGTGGCCAACCGCTATTCGCTAAACTCTTTTCCAGTTGTTTGCAATCGGTAAAGAGTGATAAATGGATATATTGATGTGATGTAACTGCTTTATGGTATACTGGCTCTTGTTTGTAATGGCTGCTGTTGTTTCTCCTCTGTCATCATGGTTTGACACATTGTCGTCTTTTTGCACAAGTGCCACAATTCTATTGGCGTGCAGTTGGGGATGTTGTTTTGAATCACCTGTGGTGGCCTTGACAGTGAAAAATGATGATTTCTGTCTGTCTCACCTCCTCAGGTTGCAGTGTCATCCGCCCTGCAGGCAGCGAAGGTGTCTCCGCTCATAGAGAAAGTCAGTGACCACAAGGATTTCAAGAAACTTCTGAGGACCAGAACTAATGTGCTTGTCTTGTATACAAAGTCAGGTGAGTCACCACTGTTGTTTTTCAAATGCATTAAAAGTATTACAGCCTTAGCAGCAAAAGTGGCGGGATGTCTTCGTGTGTAACTGGCAATAAATGTGTTTTAGTGATCCCTAAGGTCAAAAGGTATGTTTTTATGTTACCTGCAAACGTCCGTGCTACTTAACCGGATGTGGTATTACGCAGGTTGCTAAACGGCTCAACAGTGAAGACGGTCCACTGCTCTGTAATTGCAGAAAAAAAAAGACCTGTAATCTTTAATTGAAAGCATTTTGACGAGTAGAAGAAAAAAGAAAACAAACATAACTTGTATAATATATTCAGATATGGCCATGAAAATAGCCTTGATGCTGGCATGGCCTTAAAAAGTTATAAATAAATAACAAAAAAACATAAGAAATATTATAGAAAATACACTAGGCAAAAAAAAAAAAACATTACCATTCCAAAAAAGTAATCAATTCTTTTACTAAACATCATATCTGCTTTCAACATTTGTAATAATAATGAGAAATGTTTCTTGAGTGTCAAATTCAGCTTTGATTTCACAGAAATAAATGTAATTTCTTATTAAAATATTCAATATATTAAAATGCTTAAGTGTAAAAATATTTTGCAATATTTTTTTCGGGTTTTTCAGTAAATGCAGCATAAGAGACATCTGTCAAAAACAAATAAATAAATGAATATCTTTCTGACCCCAAACTGTTTAACGGTAGTGTGCATTACTAAAAATAAACAGTGCCAGAGATAATGTTGACTGGACAAGTAATCATAATTACTGGTCCAACTGTGCCAGCTAGAATTTCTTACTGTTGAGCCCTATGCTAGTTATAAACGTGCTGACTTTAACTTGCTCAGCAAGATTCTCTTCAAACTGTCGTTCCACCATGACGGTATTTAACTTGAAAGAGAAAACTTGCCATAGAAGCAGATACTTTATGGTTATGCAGTGTGTACATTCATTGTGATTTGCACCCTGACACATTTTGGAACGTGATGCATAAAATCAAGCTTGCGTTGCTAAAGTGTATATGTGTTACACGCCCTAAGGGAAAATTCATTGAGAAGGTACGGTATGATTCTTCTATATGCTAACAGACCTGTCATGCCACAATAGGTAGGTCAGCTTCGCTTTGATTGCCAAAAGCATGTTGGTGCCTTTAGATACTTGACCTTTTGTACAGTACACTTGGAGTATTCTGTACTTACCACACTCATAAGATATAAATCTTATGGCCATAGACCGAGTAGATAAAGAACTTCAACACACTAAACTCCTAAACACCCTAATACAACGCTCTCTTCCAGCTTTTAGAAAAAACTACCCCCAACATTGCATATTAATTTGCATCTCTTCTGGGTGTTATTAGCCGAATCAGCAGGCAATGCGCCATATATGGGTACTGTATGTATGAACGGTCCATAAACAATCTCCCACCCACAAAGCACGGGAAAGAGCCTCTCAAGGTCTTGCTATGCAAGATTTATTTGTTTCATAATTCACGACTCATTTCGAGCACATGAGGTTATTGGATAAGTCTGTGTATCGAACAGTACGTTTGATTGATGGCTGACTAGTGCTGCTCATCCTGTGAAGCATTTCCATTAGATGCATCCTGCTAACTGTGATAGTCCCTTAGATTGCAGGAATGTATTCAAGATCAGATGGTGCATAGGCACTTCTCATTCAAAACAGTACTGGTTTAAACTTCATCTTATGATTTGGAACTGAAAGACAATGCGGAACCACGAAATCAATGTCCTTTTGACCTTGACCGATGTGATTTAATGGGAAGAAAAGCAGATTGTGGGTTCAGTAGTGTAGTAGATGATCCCAGACTGTCACAAATGTGTAAATCTGGGGTGTAGTGAAACTGTCACTGTGTTTTTCACGCGTAGTACTTTCACACTATGTGCTGTTGTTTTGTACTGAAGTGTGTTGGCAAGTGCTTTCATCATCAGCACGAGTCCTGATGGTAGAAATGCTTTTAAAAATGGAGAACAACATCCACTTCACCTTTTTGGGTTTTATCATTTATTCATTTATATTTGATCGATACTTTTAGCTCCACTACCTATGTTTTTATCACCCAGTAAACATTGTAAACATTGCGCTTGGTCTGACGACTGCTGCAATCCCTCGCCACTCATTTTAAGAAAATGATGGATGTGCAGTTGTTCAAACATGTATATGTAATCAATAGGGTTTCATTTTCCAAACCAGATTGCTTTTGTAATGTGAACTCAAGTTTGCACCAATCGAACAAACTGAAGGAACTAGATATTGTGAACATCTGGATTCATGTACTCACCAAATATTGTAGTAAGTATTGTATAGTAGTATGTAGAACATATAAAGGGACTTTAGTCTCAGATAAACTGATTGACTATATTACCCTTTTTTATGTTTTTGAAAGATGAGGCTGTGTGTTTTTGATCTGAAATTCAGGAAAAACTTAAATATTTTGAAATCAAACATTTCTATTTTAATATATTATGTTTATTATATGTATTATGAAACAATTCTTATCAATGTTGAAAATGGATGTGCTGCTTAATATTCTTGTGGAGACCATGATACATTTTTTTCAGGATTATTTGACAAATATTAAATTCAGAATAACATTTATTTGAAATTATATATTTACGGTCACTTATGTACAGCTGTTTTACCTGAAATGTTGAAAGGCTTATGGAATGTAGTGATGAATTTATTATTTTATAGCTTATATGACGATATTTTAGCTCAGACTATGTTTACATGCAGTTAAATAATCCGTTATTAATCTGACTGATAGCACAGTCAGAATAAAGGCTTTCATGTTAACACCAGTCAAAACAGATTTTCTCTCACTCTTACACAGATCTTTGAACTAGTAATAGCTCACTTAGTATCTTATGAGAATGCAGATCAGATGTACTAGCTAAACATAAAAATATACTTGTTAAATTATTAAAAATCATATTTCATCACAATTGTAAGTCAACTGTTCCAATGGTTTCTGTATTTTCATGTGTTATAAAATGAAATGATGGGAAATTAAGCATTTTAATTGTGGCTATTTATAGCATGAGCTCTGCAGGTGCCTTGCAGGCTAACAGGTGCAGTGGGCACAGTGCTAGAGACCACTCACATACACTGTATACAAGCTTATGATATTTAAAAGTGTTGCGGTTTCTACAACATGTCTTGTCTACAGTTGTCTAAATGTGTTTTTTGTGTCCTCAGCTTCGTCTGGAGGTGCTCATCTAAAGCTGCTGTCTGATGTGGCTCAGGCTGTGAAAGGTCAGGGTACCATCGCCTGGGTAAACTGCGGGTGAGCATCAATCGATTTAACTCTTTTATTGCTACAGTGCGCACTTCTGCCATTAAAGTTGAGGCAGCTGATGTTCTGATCAGCTTGTTGTCTTTACCAGACAACAATTGTTTATGTAGAACCTTGAACTTTCTTTTATTTCAAAAAGAAAGTAGGGTTTAACCCAGGGTTAAGTGCAGTGTGAAAAACCCTTTTGATTCTTCATAATAAGATCTCCTAAGCCTCAGTTATAGCTCATGTATACAGGTTGTATCTGCATCATTATCTGCGGTGATTAACTTGGATTATCTTGTTCAATTGCATCCTCCTTCAGCTCATGCATGTCACAGCTCAGCGTCTTCTGTCTGCCTCTGCTTCGAGAAAGAGATCTCACAAAAGTTATTTTGATGTTTCTATGATTAGCAATCAAAGCTTGGCTCTGAATCATTTCATAATGGCTTGGTGGTAATTGGTAGGATGTTGCAGGCAATGAAATCTGTGTCTTGTTAGCACCTAAACACACACACAAAAAAGCCTAGCCAATCGTTAAAGCACCTTCTTGGCTTTGGTACATTTGGTCCCGTATGTGAAGGACTTATATAAAGCTGGGTTTAAAAAAGTAACTCCGCACAGGCAGCAGTGTGGTAGAGCAAAGCAGAGATACGCCCACATGTTCTCAACAGAAGACAGGGACCTGAGAGATGGCCAACTGCAGTCCACTGGGGGATACCATTAAGGAAGTAGGTCATGGACAGAGCAAGATCAGTGTGAAGAAAATGGGAATGAGATCATTCTGGAATCTAAACAATCCATTTAGATTTCTATTGAAAACTTTTTAAAATAAAACGGCTACTTTTTCAAAATTTACTTGTTTTTTCAGCTTCCCAGTTTGTCCACTTGTTTGAAGCCAGCAATCTCACACACTAACCAATTTCAGCAGTTGTGACCTTTGGATATCCCTTTCAAACCCCCTGCAAGCAAAACTTATTGACTTGACCCATGACTCTAATGCTTTAGAACAGCTTATGGTGCTTGTAAAGGAGAACCAATTATTTTGGCGTCCCAAACGGGGTTGTGGGGCTGGGGAGGGTATGAAGGGGCACACATGTGTGCTCATTGCCATCTGTGATCCTGAGTCAGCTTGTTCGACACACAGCATGTCTAATTGAGCTTCCCACCTGACAGACTGAGCTCTGATCTCCACCGCACCTCTCTCAGTCCTCCCACAAAGGCGTTATGTGGGAAATGCGTAACAGTAACGATGGCGTCTTATCTACCTTTAAGGAAAGGAGCCGGTTGGGGGCGGATGCTGTCAGAAGCATAATTTAATTCCGTCTCTTTGAATTTCCATTAGCATGGGGCTTTAGATCGCTGCTGAGTCCTCTCTGCTCCTATTTGTTCTTATGTAATACATTTCCATGCTCATTATCGCTCAAGGGAAGGAGAGTCTTTATAATGAAGAAATCTCTTTGGGAGGGTGTGGGCGTATATATGCGGTGACAGTGGGACCAGGTAATTGTGGGTCCTTTCTGTTCTCAGGATTTGGTGAGGTGCAAGTGTGAAGATGGAGTGCTTTGTTGCTGTTTTTATTTTTTTGTCATTGGCTGTATGACAAAGATGAATTTGTCTGGAACTGGAGCATTCGTTTTTTTGTGCAGTGAATTCAGAAAGCACTGATTTTTGAATCCCTCTGTGGCACTTACCCCTAAATAGGATACAAAACAAGGCCAGAAGTCCACTAAAAATGAACATTTTCAGCAGTTGGCCAGTGAAAGTAGTTGTTTAACCTTAAAAAAAAATGTATTTGTAGTTATTTTTATTTCCTATACATTTCTTAAAGGGGGGGGTGAAATGCTCGTTTTCACTCAATATCATGTTAATCTTGAGTACCTATAGAGTAGTACTGCATCCTTCATAACTCCAAAAAGTATTTAGTTTTATTATATTCATAAGAGAAAGATAGTCTGTACCGATTTTTCCCGGAAAAACACAAGCGCCTGGAGGCGTGTCGTGTGGGCGGAGCTAAAGAATCACTAGCACCAGTTGTGTTGAGAGCGTCTGGAAACTGTGACATTACCGTGAGGGAAAAACCATCATCCAAAACAAACCATGGCTAACAGTCAGATTCAGCCGTTTATTTATGATCCAGAATCAGATCCCGAGGCTGAAACTGAACGAGAGCAGCAGCAGCAAGGACTCGCTCCGAGCGGGGCTCGAACCTGAGTCTCCGATGGGAGGCGGATGCACTAACAAGGAGGCAGAGATATTTTAAGCAGTTTTACTCACCGCCTGTGGTTCCAAAACACAATCGTGACCCTTTTTCGTTGGGATTGCCTCATCCTTATGAAATAAACGATACGCAAATCCGTCGTCAAACTGGGCTTTGTTTGTAAAACAAGCATTTTAGAAATGCAGGGGAACAAACACAAACACTTGCACAACTCCGTTGATGCTCTGCAAAAATAAACTCCATCCACTGGTCCCTTAATGCTGTTTTTTCTTTGGTAATCTGTGCAGGGTTGTCTTGCCCTGGCAACCAAAAACACACTTCTTTTGTGACATTTCGCGACGCTCTCGCTCTGATCAGTGAATGTCTGTGCACAGCCTCTCTCTGCTCTGCTATACGGGAGCGCGCGCTCTTCCGGGAGAAGTGCCCTTAGGACCCATATAAGGAAATTCCACTCCATCTAACGTCACACAGAGCCATACTCTAAAAAAACTTTCCGAAACTTGTGACAAACCGGAAGGAGTATTTTTGGAACAGAAATACTCCTTCAAACGTACAACTTAATTTTTGAAACTTTGTCCATGTTTAGCATGGGAATCCAACTCTTTAACAGTGTAAAAAACTCAGTATGCATGAAATAGCATTTCACCCCCCCTTTAAAATAACATGAGTAACAGGGTTTAATCGCTGAGCACAATGCAGTTTGCATAAAAATTGTGAAAATGGACTGAAATTGTTTACTTGTCATTATGTAGAAAGAGTTATAATGATTTTACTTCTTGAGATAAAGACGTAATGTACTCTCAGAAAAAATAATTGTGCAAAAGCTGTCACTGGGGGTGGTACCTTTTCAAAAGATACACCTTTGTACCTAAAGGTTTCATATTAGTACCTAAAAGGTACTGCCCCAGTGATGGCTTTTGTACCTTTATTTCTGTGAGTGTATGATGTTTATTTATAGATACTTTTCACACTACATAAACTACTATATAACATAAAATTAACATATTGCATAAAACAATAAAATGCATGCAATTGATGCTTTAACCCTCTGGAGTTGATTAACGCGTGTACGAGTTATGATACATTTTCTCCTGATAACCCCGAAAAGAACTTAATTACACACATTTTTGATTGTACAGATAAGAGCAATACATCAATAGAATCTGTAAAGGGTCTACTTTTTTTGTATACAGACATAATGACAACAAAACTTTGTGCATTTATAAAATAAAGATAACAAACCAGGTGTGCTGTGTGCTGTCTGGAAGCAAAAAGTGTCCATGTAAACGCACCTACTGTAGTGCGCGGCTTGAGTACGCCCACACAACAGAAGACAACGCAGAGAGACTGTTCTTCAAGTTTTTTTTATTTTACTGTTTGCTTCGCGATGAGAGGAATAAGACATACTTCACCCCAAAAAGATGTAATTTGGACATAACGTCTAAACATTTTACTAGTTAGACTTTTTCCAAACTATAATTCTTGACTAAATGTATAATCAAGTGAAACATTATGAAGTATCAATAACAATATAAACTACTATACCATTCAAAAGCTGGATATAAATGTAACAAATAAATGTAACTGTGACAAACATAACAAACAATGCTGTTCTTTCAATTAACCCCCCCCCCCCCCCCCCCCCCCAAAAAAAAAACCTGAAAAAATATTCTCAGCTCTTTTCGACATTAATAATAATGATAATAATAACAATAAATGTTTTTTTTATTTTTTTATAAAATCTGATTGTTAAAACGATTTCTGAAGGATTGTGTGACTGGAGTAATGCAGCTTTGATTGTTCCTAATAAACTGTTTAACTGCACTCGCAAGTGGATATGAAATTATGTTGTGGGATAATTAAATATATTCTAAATAAACTACAAAAATTTAATTATATGGATTTATTTTGTCCTCACATTCTTTCTTGTAACTCTTCCCTCTCAGCCACACAGCTGACCGAACTGCTCATTATGCAGCTCGTTACGCAGGCCTTTTTCTTCTCATGTGTAAATAACAATGATATTCATGATAGTTGATGCCTACTCGCATATGACTTTTACCAACAAAAAGTGTCTTAGAAAATTTAAATCAACATATTGTTTTCTGTGAGTAAACAAGATGATTTTCACATAATTTAGAAAGGAAAAAATTCTAGCCTACAAGCTCCTGTTCTCAAAAGTCCCAGGAAACCAATGTTCTTTATGTGTTTTATTGCCTTATTCGAGCGATTTAACATTTTTAGTTTTTCACTAATCATGAATAACATTTTTTTTCTTAAAAACACAGTCATGTACATACATGCTGCTCACACATTATATGTTTGTGCTGATTACAGTGAGATTAGACTTTAGCCATTTAGATATTTATAAGAAACTGAAAAAGCACAAAAGTCAGGGCATGACAAAACTTCTCCAGGCCCCAAAAACCCCCTTAGACCTCAGAGGGTTAAAAGAGTCTTGGGATTCAAAGTGTGTAGCACATTGTTAAATGTGCCCTGTCTACACAATGCATATCACCAGTGCCACATACTTGTACAAAATCCATTTGATGTGCAGGACGTTTTGAAGCATGCTATTCTGCTGCAATGAATTGCTAAAGCAGAGCAGGATGGAAAAAACACTTAACTCCTCTTATCTAGAGACCTGTGGCTCTGAATTAAAGCAAGCAGAGCTTATGTATAATACACTGTAGCAACTGAATGTCTTGTCCTTCAAAAAGAGAAGAATGTCAGGGTTTGCCAAAACTTAGAAGCAGCCCTTACATTAGCTTATTGCTGTGGTCATCTGTCGCTTCCCATGAGCGGTCTCGTATTGCTGCTACAGCAATTTATTTAATGTCTTGGGACATTAATTGTATCACTTCACTTTTTTGCTGCATCAATTTGCATGACAAATGTCCTTCGAGGACTTGTGTTATAATAGAATTATGTGATTATAATATTTGTTGAGCATAATTCGCTATGACTTAATGTTCGCTTTCGCCTCTGAGTTTGCACAAAAAGTATGAAGTTAATTGATTGTGCTTGCAGACACTTGACAGAACATGGCTGCTTTAAACTTTTGTTTTCCTTGCATTTTTACCAGGATTGTGCACCATTCATTGGTCCTTCAGAGTTTGCTAGCAAAGTTATATATTGTAATATGAATTTAAAGAGTGTGTATTTGAACTGTTATTATTTTAACTGCTAGTAGTTTTAATACATATCATAATTTATTACAATTGTAACTTTGTCTGATTTCCTGTTTTATATGCATTATTTACTGAATGTGATTAAGTGATTGAATATTCATATGTTTGTCTGTTGGTTCCCCTTTACAGGGATTCAGAAGGACGCAAACTCTGTAAAAAAGTCAAGGTAGACCCCAGCTCGAAAACCACTGGAGTCGAGGTCTTGCATTACAAGTAAGAATAGTCGTCGTCTTATTGTTATTGTCTTTGAGATTCATGAGCACAGAAATTCATCTTTAAGTTTTGTGTTGCTTTTAGGGATGGGACCTTCCACACAGAATATAACAGACCAGCCACATTTAAGGTAATTTCTCAGAAAATTGCATTTTGATGAAGTCATCTCTGACACAAATCACAGCATTTTTTAAGCTTCTTTCAGAACCCAGTTCATCAATATTTCTTTGTTAGACATATGGATTGACAAGCTGCATTTTCACTAAATAGCATCAGTAGCCTACTTTTTCGGATGCATACTCTGTCAACTGTTAGTGGATGATTCACTTTTTGTTGCTATTTACTCGCTCGATGTCCACAGTTGTCACAGTACTCAGCCTCAAGCACTAGAGCCAGAAACCCTTAGTTCATAAGTAGACGAATCAAACTTGTCCCCCATTGGTTTCTCTCACCTATCTCATTCTCCACACACCTTTCGACTCAATTATGACCGAATGTGACGAGGCGTTGATGAATGACTCTGGAATGAGGAGAGCTGTAATGTGAATATGTTAAAAATGAATGAGCTGAGCTATGCTGGATGATGAGACAGTGATGGGACATGTTCGCTGGCGCCGCTGGTGTGGAACGAATGGAGAGCTCTTATTAAATGCACCTGCTGTTAAGTACCACATATTGCTCTTCATTTTCCCTTGGTACAGCAGTAAAGTTGTACTTTGAGTGCTTCATGTCAAGGGAGCGCTTATTTCCTAATGTCTTGCATGCATAGATTAGGAGATAACTTAGAGTAATTGCACAAGAGAGGACCGGTTTTAATTGGTGATCAATCTCTGCACTTTTTTATATATTTAAGTTGGATCACACTTAGAGCAAGTTTGGATTACAGATCTCACTATGTTTTAGAAATATGTCCATCGTTTTTGTTCTTTTCTTTTTTTTAAGTAGCATGTTTACTTGCACTACTGTTTGAACATTTGCGGTCAGTAAGATTTTTTTTAGTTTACTTTAGAATGGTAGTGTGCAAATAGGTAAGTATCTCTGATCTCACAATGATTCACTATTAAAATGAAATGCATACAGTGAGTTGACCATTTTTTGACAGTGAAAGATGATTCTCTAATGGTCTCTTTTCAGAGTTTGTATCTATTCTCTCACCTCTTTTAGTCCATGGTGGCATTCCTGAAAGACCCTGCAGGTGCCCCCCTGTGGGAGGAGAACCCTGAGGCTAAAGATGTTGTTCACATCGAGTCAGAGAAGGTAAGTATCTCTCTCTAAAGCTCACTGCGGCGAAGATCGGTTTTCTGCTGAGTTTTTATCAGGTGTGGGAACTTCACAAAGAACAAAAGACGTAGCTGAACAATCTGCAATAGAAGAACCTGTCTATTCTTCTGTCTCTAGAGGCTAAATCTGGCAGCTGGTCTAGGTGCCCAGAAACAAATGTGGTCTTAAATGCCCAAGCCTTCAATTGTTAGACCATTTGGGTATGTGAAAAAGAAAAAAAAGTTAAATCTGAAGACAGATTTATGATGTAGTAATAATTTGGCAGTGGGGTGGTTTGCTTACCAGTGGTATGAGAGATGCAACTTTCCCTCTGTATGTGTGAAAGGGGCTAAACTCTTCCTCTGTATATGCTGTGAATTTGAATTGCTTAATGTAATCTGGAAAAACCGTGTGCATTATCTCACTAGATTTGTAACGTAAATCATTTATAAACCTTTGCCAACACAGGACATACACCAACCTATGTCTAAATATGCCATGTTGCAATTGCGATTTCAAAATAAATGTTTCTGCTCGTGGCCAAATATTAAAATGTAATGAATTTAAACATTGTTTAATCAAGCTGTAAAGTGAAACGTCACCAGGCCGTTGGTGCCCTCTGCAGGTATTTGTTTTAATACATAATGTACTTAAGTTATGTTCATGATATATATATAGGCATATTACATTATGTATTTTAACAGTGTTGTTCAATACAATCTTGTAATTTCTAGGTTTTTATGTTTTATTTGAGCCAATTATTATTGCCTCATTGTTCGTTTATATACAAATAGTCATACTAAAGCCTAGTGTTCACTTAGGTATGTTTGTGTTACTAAAAAAAAAAAAAAATAGGATTACTCAGTTGTCAAAATAATCAGTAGATTCATTGACTACCAAAATAATTAGTTACAGCCCTAGATTAGTTAAAATATTGCTAAATATAACTGCATTGTTTTACTTTTCGTAATAAAAATACAAACATTTTATTAAAAACTTCTTAAAAATAGTATTCAAATATTGTCACGTTCTAGTGAACCAAGTATCTGTATTTTGTCTCATCTCATGAGCTAAGTGTTTTGTCACACCCCATTGTGTCCATAGGCGATGATATAGCTCATAATTTTCCTAGTGTATGATACAGCTTTCATTCAGCAGGGCACTCATATATTCATGAAAAAGAAAAATCAGTTTGAATAAAGAAAGCAATAGCTTTGCCATAGTATCCTTTCAAATGTTAAAGTTGTAACAGTCATTGAATGCTTTACATGTGCTCCCCCTCCCTGCCCCCGGAAAAAAAAGTTCAGGCTCAGGATTTTTTTTTTTTTTGCTTTAACCCGTTTTAATAATGAAGGCTATAAAACATCTTTGAAGAGCTCATTCATTTCTAACATTTATTTTTGTTTCTGCGGATTATAGAGTTGATTACTGTAGCACTGTGTTGGTTTATGTTGAAGTATTGAAGCAATATATCATGTTAGTGAAAGTTGCCAGGAAATCTCTGCCCTTGTTTGTTGGTTTTATTGAGATCACCTAAAATTCTTCTAAAGTTTATAGCCAGCCCGAGTGTTTGACAAACTCAATTTATGCTGTTTGGTTTGCAGGACTTCCGTAAGCTGCTGAAAAGAGAGGAGCGGCCCATCCTCATGATGTTTTACGCCCCATGTGAGTCACCTCTGTCTGTAATCATCCACTACTAGACACTTCATATGATGCAAACTGTGTGCAATCATGCAAGAAGTGCCATGTTCAAGCAAAACAAACCCTGTGAAGTTTGATTGTGTGTGTCTGAATCAATGTAGGTTGTGAATGCAGTCGAGATGTCATTAAGATGTCCAGCATTTGTCAGTGTGACATAAACAAGACTTTAACTTCCAAAGACTTTTCTCATTGATCTTAATTCCTCGTATAGTGCTCAGAGGAACCCAAAAGCTCATTACCGAAATGCTAAGTCTTGAAGATAAGGACCAAGCCAAAATTATATTTAGATTGACAAATGTAGAGAACTTTCGGGCAGTATCAACTCTTTCATTTATTTCTTGCCAAGACTCCAGACATTAAGTTATCATAACTTTGGTGTATTTACTATATGAACATGCTATCATAATAGTAATATTGATTAATATTGTGCAGCCTTTCATTAAAAAAAAAAAAAAAAAAAAACAGGGCGCGATCATATTTATTATTGTTAAAAAAATTGCATGTGAAATCTAGTTATTTCAATGGGAATGAGTGCGATCTTGAAGGACGAAAGATTCTCACACACAGATTTTGCAAAGCTCCAGTTTGGTCACTTGGTTTCACCACATTTGCCTACAGAAAGCTGCTTGGTTTCGAAAGTGACATCTGTGAGAGCTATGATTCATTAACGCTACATTTGTGGCAGTTGGCTCTGGATGTTTTTCAGTAATGTATCTTACACTGTAACATCTCTTCTACATGTAGGGTGTGGTGTATGTAAAAGGATGCAGCCAATTTTCCAGCAAGCAGCCACTGAGACAAAAGGGAAATATGTAAGTGCACTACTAGCATTTCAGAATCACGGCCTATTGATTCCTCTGTTTCTTTTTTTTCCCTGCTAAACTGTATCTGAATATATTTTTGATTAATTTGTTGAATTACCTAACAGGTGGGATGTTTTTGTGAAACCATTGATGTCCCTTTTTGACAGAACGTTTAGTTCCCTCTCATTACAGGAAGAAGCAATTTTGCTTAAAAGCCCTTCTGCTGATTTCATAGTTTAGTTATAGCATATACTTCCTGCTGTTGAAGTCTATGGTGAAGTATGGATTATATGCCAGCTCAGCTCAATATCTCTATGTGCGCTGCTGGGAGAACCACAGTAAACCTCAACACACATATTTCTCTCTTTTTTTTTTTATCTCCCTCCATCTTTTCCCTCGGTCTCTCATCTTAGAATGTTGACAGAAGCACAAACATGGATGGCTTGAACTTTCATTCAAACTAAAATGGTCCAAGTCGAAATTGAACATTTTTTTTAAGAAGACCCCGCTGTAAATGTCGGGAGCGGGAGTGTTTTCTACATGGAAGCTTGTGTAAGTCAACAGAACATTGCTTAGTATTGTGCAGCTAAAACCATGGAAAAGTTATTTTGTTCCTTTTATCTAATATTAAACTCAAAAAAGTATTGCATAAACAAAAAAACACTATTTTAAAAATATTTAACAATACATTTCAATTTGATTACTTAGTGTTAGAATCATAAACTATCAATGAACAATGTTTTTACAGTATTTATTAATCTAGTTTAATGTTAGTTTATACATACACTACTTTTTGGGGTTGGAAAGTTTTTTTCTCCCCTATGATTTAGAAAAATCTGATAAAGGCTACATTTATATGATAACAAATATATTCAAATTGTGAAAATTTACGATATTCTTAAAATAATTTTTTGTTTTTATATACATTTCCAATTTGAATTTTTACTTGTGATCAGAAATTCAAATTCAGCATTCATTACTTCAGTCTTGTCACATGATCCTTCAGAAATCATTTGAATATGTTGATTTGGTGATTAAGAAATATTTCTTATTGTTGTGATAGCTTGATAATTTTTAAGGACTTTTTAACAGGTTTTAGATGAATAGAAGTTTGAAAAGAAAAAAAGATCTTGATCAGTTTAATTGCTAAATAAAACATCTATCTAATCCCAGAATTGTGAACAGTAGTGTACACTAATACATTTTTACCATTTCAACGTGTACATACTATAATTATAGTATTTTAAACAAACATTTATTTAAACAAACATCAGTAAACTACTGTTAATGATTGAACCTTACTATAAAGTATTTATTATAATTATTGTTCTTTTCATATGGATATTTAAGCAGTATTTGTTCTCTAACTCCAGACTGATGAGTGAGCACTGGTAAATAAGCTGCTTGCTTGTTTTAAGATTTGCATAACGAAAGGGTAACTTTGCTGCCTCCTGTGTTTCTGAGTTTCCACGTACGTGTGGTGAGAAGCTGATAGCACTGCAGGAACATTGATGGATTTGAGTAGTAATCGCTGGTCAGCAGAGTTTGTCTGAATATTCTTCATTGGCCTGACGGATGCGTACGGGCCACCGGAGACGTTTCGTGACTTACTCTAGGATAATATATATTTATTTTAGAATAGATCATCAAGCATAGACTGTCATAACGGTGCAGTTTGTTTGAATTAATGGCACAAGCTGTATTTTTTCAACCTAGCAATGTGACGCGCTATAAAAATGGATGAAGTTCACTCAGGTTTTGATGTGTCCAAACACAAAGTAAACCGAGGCTGTAGTCACTAAAAGTAGATTTCCTCCAAAACCAAACTGAGTTGAAATTGCTTTCGGGGGGCGATTAGCATGTCAGGTCAAACCCTGCAATGTCATGAGAGAGATGGATATTTACTGTGGGCCACTTCACTGCATGCCATCTGTATCGAGAAGCTTTCTGTTTACTCTCTGATGTGGCCATTCATCTTAATTTTCCTGTATTTGAGGTGCTAGACAGGGATTATTTGTGTCAAGCCTAATTCATTGCTTTTGTGTAGGTGTTGGCAGGGATGAACGTGCACCCGGCTGAGTTTGACGGGCTAAAACAGGAATTTAGCGTCAAGGGCTACCCAACCTTCTGCTACTTTGAGTAAGTTTGTCTTGATTCTTGACTTGAATGCACAAACAAAGCCACCTTTTGGAGATCCGAATGAAAGGGACTAAATTGCTAAGCTTTGAATTTGATTGATATTAAAGCCCTTTTGATGTTACAGTGTATATCTATACCAGTGTTGCCAAGTAAATTATTTTATGACACAAAATAGGACCCTTAACCCCTGGGGATCCAAGATGTAGGATGTGAACATACAATAAAACTAAAAAAAAAACATGCACAAATAAAACCTAATTAAACCCTGCCGCTCGTGATGATACATTGATGTGTAAAGCCACAAAATGATAGGTCAGCGCAAGAAACTGAACAGTATTTATATTGTTTTTTGTTTTGTTTTTACCTCTGAACTATAATGCCTGAACTGTGAACTGTACTGCACGTCCTCAACACAGCCTGTGCGTGAGGCTTCTTCTTGCTTGCTTTAAGGCAGATCACAGACTTATAAGTGCATTACCACAAACCTATCACTAAAATGGAATATTGACACTCTTTCTACTGTCTCATTTGGGAGTGTCAACAGTCCATTTGAGCCGCAGGGTTTAATTTGGTTTTGTTTGGGATTTTTTTTTGCTTTATTGTATGTTTTAGCCGTGATTCCCATCTACTTGCATTATAAGACTGACAGACTGCAATGGTTTGAGTTAAACATCTCCATTTGTGTTCTACTGAAGAAACAAAGTCACCTACATCTTGGATGCCCTGGGGGTCAGCAGATAAACAAATTTTAATTTTTGGGTGAACTATCCCTTTAATGTAACTTAATTGTAGAAAACTAGATCACCAAATAAAAACAAGGCATTGCAATATTAACTTAAGATTATGTCGCTAGCAAAATCGTTATATTTTGTAAGTACTGGATATTTACTTTTTTCTTAAGCAAGTTCTGTTTTATTGTAACACTAGTGTAACAACTAGAGTTGTAAATTCATTTATTTGAAGAAAACTAGGAAAGAAGGATCAGAATGGTACATCTTCTACAGTCCAATTAAGGACTGAAGACTTTTTGGAGATGTCCATGCTTTTTCTAGAAGCATTCATCAGTCTTTTATTTTCTCTTGAAAGCCCAAATACATGAAATGTCAGCATAAGAAAATGCTCCTTAGTGAACACTAGTTGTATGGAGTGTTACATTTAAATGTATAACATCAGGGGATTTCACGTATTTAATATATTACTGACAACGGTACTGTTAAATATTGGATAAAGAATAATAATGAAATTCCAAGGATACGATTTAAAGACTTTTGTTATTAAGTTATTATGTTAATGAAAGATTTAAATATTTGAATTCTAGTAAATATGTGTTGAAATAATAGTTTGAACTTTGAGCACGAAATGTTCTTGACCACTGCGCAATTTAGCATTGCAGGCAGATAATTGATTTGCTTTATTTGAAAAAGTACTTGTTTCTTCCACAAAATAATCTTTGCATATTAAAAGGGTTCAAATGAATTTATTTCTGAGACAGTTTTGGGGCAGCTTTTTATATGTAGCATACTAGAACTAATAGCACCAGCAAAAAGGCATGATTTATGATCTTAAATGAATCAGAGAATTTTAATGTGTATTCTCTGCATGGTGCAATTTGTCCAGAGCATTTTCCCTGTATATATAGACTTGTGGCAACAGCTGTGTGCATTTAGCTTCTGTTTAGTGCTCCTTCGTTTCACAGCTGTTTTAATTACTCAAAGGTTAATTAAACACGGCCCTCCGCCCAAGGCCAGATCTTTACACGACTGCCCCACACCTCCCCACCTCAGCACTGCTCTTTTGAATCAAAGAATATTTCACTAATGCACTATTTGTCTTCCGATCAAAGTGAGTGTAATTCTTTAGATACAATTCAAATAGAAAATCATTTAATTTCATTGTATTGCATTGCAAACAGATCTACATTAAAGCTTGAGGTCCAATGCACGAAGCCTTCTTACGCATGCTGCTGTGTGTTCAAAAGCATTTCTGTATACATTCGTGATCTCGTCTGCTTGTGGTTGTATGGATTAGTAAGGGCACAAAGGCTGCTAGCTGAAGTCTTTGATTATGCTAAGAGCCCTGGGCCAAATGGCTTAATTAGCTTTGAGTCAAACGCTCATTTAAAATGTTTATCTTGGACAGCAAGAAGCGAGCAGCAGTCTTAGTTGCCTTGGATCTTTGTTGTGTGGGTACAAATATCTGAAGCTGTCTAGTGCAATTTATGTTGACAATATAAGCACTAATATATATTGACTTCAACCGTTTAGGATGTCCTTTCTGAAAGAAGGCAAGATTTGAAGTATGTTTTTTTGTAAAAATCAATACTAATAGCTTTAAACAAACCTCCTGTTTCTGTTTTACAAACTTTTGGCCATGTTTTTGTACGGAGAGTAGAGAGAGGACAGGAAATAATGGGATCGTGATAGGAACGCGGGCCAGAATCGATCCAACATCTTTTGCACTGTGGCGAAAGCACGTGTAGTAATCACTAAGCCATGGCTCCAACCTATTTTACAAAAAGAAAGTTCTCTCTCTAAAATTGTCCATCTCATATTGGTGAAAATGTTTGTTTGTTTACGATTAAATGATTTGTGTTGCTTTAGATTTTATCAGCCAGCTTATGATTAATCATTTTGTTCTTTCTACAAAAAGGAAGGGGAAATTCTTGCATCACTATGAGAATTATGGAGCCACCTCTAAAGACATCGCTGATTGGTTGAAAAAGTGAGTAAACTTTGTTTAAACTCTTGACATACAAACATCTCTTTATTCATTCTTACGCCCTTTACTATTTTAAAAGCAAATAAAGAATCGCTGTGTTTGTAAGAGGTGTGACATCTTGGACTTCTGCCCGCGGTCTCCAACATTACCCAGGGAGTGTTTTACAGGAACTGTGGTGTAAAAGATATTATGCCCACTGTAAAACACTGGATGTAAACACTCCTCTGTGCCTCCTAACACAGAGATGTGATGAGGCTTTAAAACCTCTGCAGTGTCTTAACAAAGTGACAAAGTGAACAAAATGTATTACAGTCTGCATGCAATGCAACATGTAATTTATGGAGTGCATGACTCTTCCAGTCATACAGTGGCACAATATTTTACCTAGCAACATTAAGAGAAAAACATTCAGTGACATTGCTGATGCAGTGAAACCAGACTAGATGAACTAGACCAGATTAACATGCGCTGTGTCCTGAGCAGTGTTTGTAGTGTTAAGTTATGCGCTTTGGCATGACACATTAGTAGATTTTGAGTAGTATGAGGAACTTTTTTTGCATTGGCATAAAGTCTGGTCCACTTATTCTGGTCAATAACTTCCCACTTAGACTGGAAGAGACTGTTTGATCAAAATGTCACAAGACCAGCCACAGTAACAGCTTGGTTTGTACTTTCATGTTGTTTAAGGGCAGGTAAATCCGAGTTTGAAATGAAACCACTGTTAAAAATTATTTGTATTGCGAACAACATAAAAGTAGAAAGCAAGGAGAAAAAATAGAATAAGTAGAAATATATATATATTTATCAGACACCAGTTTCATGTAACTCATTGTCAAATTTGATGGCATGATGCCAATCTGGATCTGAGTCTATTTCTGCAACTCTTTGGCATATAAACACTCTATGTGTGTCATTATCATTTCCTGGCAGCGACACCTATTGATCAAATGAGATAAGCAGTTAATGCAAATTACAAGTGATTGGATTTTTGGATTTTAACCATTTCGCTTAAAATCATCAAAAATTGTCTTTAACAACTAATTCTTTCAACTTTTATTTAGCAATGATAATTCTCCTTAATTGCTGCTTGTGCAGTTTAATTTGAATGATATTTCACAATATTACTGCTTTTTACTAGTTTCTACTACAGTAGTTTCTTTCAGTCTTTACTACTGTTTTAGGATGACAAATAAAATGAAAAAAAGTCATCCATGGCTCCTAAAAGTTTCTAACCAGTTAGTTTGGAAATAGTTATATAATCAGCTCGCACCATTTTTGTTTAAGACAGTCAAAGGAGGAACTGTGGGTGGTCTATAGTTTGTGAGACAGAAAATTATTATTGTGATTTCATAAACTATATAACAGCTGGAGCTGATTGACCAGTACAAGTCATGTTAAGAGACTTAAAACTGTGACCTCCTGCTCTAAAAGCACTTGCAGATGTATCTCTGGCTTGTCTTGTAGAATTAATTATGAATGAAGATAGTGAGAGTTTACCTACTGAATGCTTGTGTTTGCCAGTGTTTATCCCTGGCAAAGTTGCCTCTGGCTAGTCTTTGTTCAGCTCATGCACTTCTAGGAGACAAGCTCTTGGCTCTATCCACTCTACGGAGGAATCATCTGGGCCATTACATGGGCACTGGGCCTGTGAGGAGACAGATGTGGATTGCGAGTTTAGACTAGCTCTCTTTAGTCATGTGGGTGTGACCGTTCCTCACCAGATGTAGAGCTGAAATGAGTTATGAGATGTAAATTGGCAGTGTCCAACTTGGAGTTTAGGTGTCTCACATTAGTCATCTGGAGGGTTTTGAGTCATGAAGTGCAGGCCTTTGAAACAACAAAAACATTTTGATTAATGGAAATGTTTTTAACTACTGGTTTAATATGTTGCACAGCCCCCAGCCGCCACAGCCTAAAACTCCAGAGGTGCCCTGGTCTGAGTCCGGCTCGGCGGTCTTTCATCTGACCGATGAGTCTTTTGACACATTCCTGGAGGAGCATCCTTCAGCCCTGGTCATGTTCTACGCTCCCTGTGAGTATCAACAACACTGCTCTTGCAGGACTTAGGGTTTCAATGGCTTTAAAATGTTACCCTCATGTCGTTCCAAATCCATATGGCTTTTATTTATTCTGTGGGATGCAAAAAGATTTTGTCCATACAATTAAAGTCAATGACATCCACTGTAGATTTGGACTCCATTGACTTTCTATATATGGACAAAAACTGTTGAAACTTTGTTACCTTCTACCTTTTGAGTTCCACAGAAGAGAGAAAGTTCTGAATAAATGCTGACATAATTTTCATTTTAGGGTGACCTTGAATTGTTAGAATTTTGTTCCAGTTGTAAAAAAACAATACATTACGATTATGTTTTGGACATGTTATTATGATAACAATTATTATGTTTTGCACATGTCTTAAGGCAGAACTGGTTGTAGTTTTTGAAGTACATTGGAGTATATTAAAGTACCATGGTACTGTATACATAAATGTACATTTATGTACAGTATACCATGGTCCTCAATGATCCATACAGCCTACTGTCAAATATGCATACACTGTTCAAAGGTTTATACATGGGACTCACAATTAACTTTTTTTTTTTTGTTGAGTGAAGTCTAATTTGAACCACTGTAGAAGTCAGAGAGAGACAAAAAAAATGATGTTTTTGTCTACCAATTTTATTCTCAAATGTTTCTTCCTTGACACCGATTTGCTGATATGAGTAGGATGTTAGTATGTCAGTTTCTTGGGAGGTTGCTTTCTTAGTGATTGAAGGAAGATGGCTCTCAGCTTTCATTCATTTTTGATCAAACACCTCTGATAGAACATATTCATTTCCTGTATGGCACAGGGTATATCCTACCAAGCCACCATTGAGCATTTGTGCAGATACTCTCTCTCCACATAAAAACACTGTCAAGCTACCAGATGACTTGTTTACATTCTCTTCAACAAGGTCAAATGCAATATCCTTGTTTACACACAAACATCGCTTCACATGCACTCAACTATCAAAATTCCAATGACAACATCGGCTAGGCCTCTCAATGCACACATTTGAGTTTGTCAAAAACATAAATGATGCTTTACCTGCATCAGATTAACTAGACAAAATGCATGCTGATGCTCGGTCCCCTCTCAGTGTGCAATTTCATGTGACCTGATTTTGAGTCACATGATTTATTAATAATAATAATAATAAACTCTTCTACACAGTTTTTAGCAAAAATGCAAACCATGTATGAATCAGTGACGTGATTTGTTCATATTCCCATAGTGTAAATAAATGCATATTAAATCCAGGCTTGACTAAGTGAGTTCTGGCTTATGATTACTGGAAAGGCTTTTATGATTATGTAACAGGTGGGGAATTGGAAAGGGATCTCTTTAGTGGAAGTATAATTTCTTTCCAGATGAGTGCTGTATGTGATTATGATTGACATGTTTTAGTCTTTTATGGATATCGAGTGGTTGTTTTTGTGCTATGTCAATCATGCATGACAAAAAACCTTAAACCGGCCTGAAAGAGAAGTCGTGGCCTAGTGGTTAGAGAGTTTGACTCCTTACCCTAGGGAATCTCGGGCAGACAATACCACAACTTAGGTGCCCTTGAGCAAGGCATCGAACCCCCAACTGCTCCCCGGGCGCCGCAGCATAAATGGCTGCCCACTGTTCCGTGTGTGTGTGTGTGTGTGTGTGTGTGTGTGTGTTTACTGCTGTGTGTGTGCACTTTGGATGGGTTAAATGCAGAGCACGAATTTTGAGTATGGGTCACCATACTTGGCTGAATGTCACGTCACTTACTTATAAATGGTTTACTGTTATATGCTGTTTTGGCTAGTTTGTTGACCTCTCAACCTGGTCAAGTTAGTGTTTAGCAGTTCAGCTACCCAAAACCTCTCCAGCCATTAAACATTTTAAAATGTTCAGCAGCCATTATGGTTATTATTATTAAGATATCACACTTATTCTCATAATTAAGTAGTTATATTATCAAATCTGATGATTGTGAGCTGATCAGATGTTATCATCATCTTAAGTGCACATCAACTTCAAAGCACTACTGTAAACATTTTTGTAAAAACATTTTCACACAATTTTTTTTCCACTTTTTTTCAGGTTTATTATGTTAAAATGAATCATATTCTAAATGTCTTCATTGTGATGGTTTTTAGGGTGTGGCCACTGTAAGAAAATGAAGCCGGACTATGATGAAGCTGCTGAGATCCTCAATAAAGAGCCAGATGTGAGTTCCTTGATTTGAATTCTCTCACACATAGGGAATGGATAATGGTCATATATTCGCTTGTCATAAGATTCAAACAGACTTTGCAAAAGACAACATGGAGGCAACAGAACTCCTGTGTACTTAATGAAATGGTTCTAGGTGTGTAATTGTCGCTTTGAGGCATTTCTCGTAAAAAAGTGTGTCCAATTGACTTGATTAAAATAAGCCCACTGTAATTTTCCATCATCCTAGACAATTTGAAAACACCCGGCGGCAAATCCCAAAAATGTTTTACTCTTTCAACCTTCGATTCAACATTTCAAAACTTGCATGACTTGCATGGTAATAACATGAGACGTATACAGTTCACGAACATCTCTGGCCATGATGTGTGTGTGGTGTGTTTCTCATTTTCCGGGTGTGTCCGCAGTACTGGCTCCCTTCTCTAGTCCATAGTTGCAGGCCAACTGCAGTCACCAGAGCCTTATAGTTGGAGTATTTATCTAATTTTCCTTTTCCTCTGTGCCTTCCCTCTAGCCTTCAGCTTGTAGCTACTCGGAGTGATGCTCTTCCCAGAGTTCAATAATGACATGTTATGCATTATCTAATGCATGCTCTAGTCCTCACATCTTCTCCCCCGAGAGAGCTGAAGTCATTTATTTTTCTCATTCCTCGCGCTTACAGCCCTTACACACCGAGTACACGTGTCAAGATTTTTTTTTTTAAAGCATTTTCAATTTGCATCTTGCTGAGACTTTGAAAAAAGGATGTTTAATGTGAATATAAGAATGTAAGATGTTACAAATATGACATTTTGTAAGTGGATGGTGGAGAAATTCAAGCGGCCATGCTTCTCTCTCAAGTGTGTTGTTGAAAAGCATTACCGTTACTTTAATGAGATGTGTTTGTGTATTTGCTGTCAAGTAGTTTGGTTTGCATACACTTCTAATTGGCTCACAGCTCCGATAGCTGTCCATAGATTATTTGGCCCTTGCAGGGTTGGCGCCTGAACTCGAACACAAATCCTTTGTTTGTGATAATGACCAAGACTCTCATCATAAATATAAAGTATCCCACTGACAGATGTGTGCAAATAGAGGGAGTTAATTGAGTTTAAGCTGAGGAAACATTCATAATGACAGTCTATTTTGCAGCTTTATAATGGTGGAAACAAAGCTGTGGCAAATTGTGCTGTCATTTCATCAAAAAAGCTTGCTTGTTGTCTCTAGAACTTCAACAACAAATTGATAGCATTTAAACCGGGATGTCATAACTCTGTCTAAATAATAAGCCTTTGTGTAAATACAATTTCCTGCAATTTGTTTGGTTGACACTCAAAGTGTTTGTTTCTTTGCAAGTGCTAGTTGTATCTCATTCAGCATAAAGATATATTTCTCAAACAATCTAAATGCGCTGGATGCACAATGCTTAATGTGTTTTTTATTTTTCACATTAATTAACAGGTTAACTTTAACATTCCTAATTTAAACCAGTTAAAGATTAACATATTCTGTCTTTATTCAAAGAAAGTCTATGGTTTGAACATGAATTTAAGGTAACTGATTCCTGTATCTCCTTTCCTGAGCTTCAGAAATCATTGAATAAATATTCATCTCATCTACTGCACCTACAGGAGGTCCCTTCAACCACAGAACACGATCAATATTAAAATGGCAACTCAAATTGCCTCATGATTTTAATTAAGTTGTGAATAGACATTTGAAACCTAATGAGTTCCATAATTGCTGGAAAGTTTTTAGTGAGTGATTTGGGTTCAAAATGAGCGTCTCTGATCAGCTCGGCTAACAATGTTCAACATTTAGGATCTGTTTGCCCATTCTAGGTGAATCTGACCCGTCACATAACACACAGTATGGTGTGTTTTTTAAGCTGAAAATATCTTTGTATATTCGTCTTGTTTCAGAGCCCAGGTGTGTTGGCAGCAGTGGATGCCACCATTCACAAGTCCATCGGAGAGCGCTTCAAAATCTCAGGCTTCCCAACAGTGAAGTACTTTGAAAAGGGGGAGGAGAAGTTTACACTTCCTCATCTACGGAGCAAAGACAAGATCATTGAGTGGCTGCAGAAGTGAGTTGAACTGCTGTTCAGTGATTTGCTGACCATCAGCATGGGAAATTAAATTATATCTATGTTAATTCAGTAAGTTGTTGCAACAAGATATTCTGTTATTAGTGAATAGATTTATAATCGTAATAGTAATAATAATTTATTGTTAATATTTTAGCATAACACTTTTTTTATTTATTATTATTTATTATTATTGCATTCTGCCCTCTTCCTCTACCTTTCCTATAAAAGTGTAAAAAAAAAAAAAAAACAGGCCTTGAAAATATGCTGTTTCTGCAATGCATTAATGTTCAAAACCGATAAAACACAATGGCTGTTTTTGACTGGATGTGGTTGTTTATGTAGGTTGATGGAGGTCTACATGGGTACATGCTTGTTTTTGCATTCATTTATTTCTTCACACGTTGCAATATTTATTTCTGATGGAGGTGGATGTAGCGCTCAGATAAGGTCAGGTACAGGTGGGGCAGAAATTGCTTTTTGTTGAGCTGCACTTCCTCTTTGCAGTCTCTTAACTCTATAAATAATCAGGTCTATTATAAATGCAAAAAATGTGTCCAAGTGCCCACTTTGTGGTTATGTTTTTATTTTTAAGTGGTAACTGAATGTCACCTAGTTAGAACAAGTATTAGACTTCTGGAAAAAAAAATAGTGAGAGTGCAGAATTGTTTGAAGGGGCTACATACATTTGACCTGGAGACGTTTTTCACGCATTACTGAACTTCACTCTTAAGAGGGCCACTTAAATGACAGGGGTTCAGTCGATATGAACATGCTCTTCGAAAACACACACTGACTGATTCTAAAGAGCGACCTGCGTGTGTGCTGGGAGCTTGAGAATTTACTTTTACACTGATTGACTATTTGGGATGTGTTCAACGGAGCTTGACTACAATCAATCACTGCTAAACTGACCTCTCAGTGGAAGAGCTTGCCCTTGCTTTGATCCTAGAGCAGTCCTTCTGTGCAGGCATCAGCTATGAGTTTAAGTGCCATCTCACAGGTCCCAGAACAGCAGGGCCAGGTTTGTTGTCAGACTCATGGCAAATACTGCAGATTTGTAGTCATGCAATATGATAATACCAGGGGACATGGGAAGTCGGGAGAGCCCAAGTTTGGGTTTTGTTTAGTCCTGAGGTGCAGTCATGTTTGAAATTGTTTATTGCACGATATGCATGTAAAGTGGCCTCAAAAAGCATTAGCATTGCAGTTACAAAATGTCAAAACGTGTATATGTGTGTTTGTGTGTATATATATATATATATATATATATATATATATATATATATATATATATATATATATATATATATATATATATATATATATATATATATATATATACATAAACTATCATAAAAAAGTTTGCAGTCAGTATGATTTATGAAAAAGAAAAAAAAAGGCTGAACACCAAGAAATTAATACTTTTATTATTCTAGAAATTATGTTATGTAATTAAATGAAATTCTGGCTTAAATGTCTAAATACTTTGGCAGTCGTTCAGTTTTTCTGAACTCATGGGTGTAAGTCTAATTACATCGGCATTTTTTTCAGTATATTAAAGTGATTATGAACATTTTCACAGTGACCTAACTTAGCTGTGAGTGTTACAGTTTTCTGAGATGTCAGTCTAACAGCTTACCTATTTAATCACAGGCTCTTTCTCTCAGTCCCCAGGCCCCACCTCCTCCAGAGAAGTCTTGGGATGAGATGCCTTCCAGCGTGAGCCACCTGGGAGCCGAAGATTTCAGGGAATTTCTGAAAAAGAAGAAACATGCCTTGGTCATGTTCTATGCTCCATGTAAGCCTTCTGTTCTTTCAAAAATACTGCTGCTGTAGTTTTGGTCTCAAAGCACGTACCCAGGCTTTTCATAAACCTTTTAGCATTATAGGAAAATGAATCAGAATTCTGTTGCATTCTCCTGAAGAACTGAAATGTGCAGGTGGCGTAACATCTGCCAAATGGCACCATAGCTTACTACATATAGCTATTCCCATATATAAAATATCTATAATAGGTAGTAATAGTTAAATATGATATATATTTCTGATATGGTAAAAAAAAAAAACATTTTAAATGTTTAGGCTCAAGGAAACAAAGGGAGATTTAATTACATTTATCTCTTCTTCATCTGTTGTTATTTGTGAGGACAGACACAGTTTAATGCAATTCATTATACAATTCATAAAAGCTGTATAGTCCTTTTTACATATTACATATTCTTCCATAAAGAATATATTTGACAAAGAATAGTGTCTTACACCAATACATCTAGAAGCAAAACAAAAGTGACAATGGCAAGAAAAGGAAAGATAAACAACCATGATGGATAAGATTTTTGTCCTGCCATGAGTGATTTACACACACACACACATATATATAGGAAAGTTCATATGACAAGACTGAAGCTTGTTTCTCTTGTATATTGTACATCTGTGACAAACATCCCCAGATAGTAGCCATTCGTTGTGACACTCTGGCCGACCAGTCGTCAGGTCTGGGCATTGTCACTAGCAAGAGAGCGGCGATGAGCAACAGCCAATGAAATTGCAAGATGAGGACTAGACTGTGGAAAGCAGGAGCCAAAAACCAAACATCAAACTGCTGCCCACGTCTCCCCAACACTGTCTCATCTTATTGGCATTCGGCTCATTTTCTCCTTTTTCTTCCTTCATGTTGTTTGTTGACATGTTGTCAAGAATGGCAGTGTTGCTATGTGCTTGCATTTGTGTGCAAACAAATCTCAGGATCATAGGAATATACAGGGAGACTGATCTTGTAATTTGATGCACGTTCTCTGTCGTTCATTGATTAAAGTTTGTACCAACATGACAAAAAAACAATGTTTTGTAGTGTACTTGGCCTTACTAACTCCTATACTTGTTAAAATATATCCAGATGCATTGCAGTAATGAAATTTGATGGAAATATGTACTTAAGTTAAAATAACACTACAATGTAAAAAAAAAAAACATTAAGGTCCCATTTTCTGTGCGTTATTTATTTATTAATTTATTTTAGTATAAATGAATTATATAATTATGTAATTCTATTAATTATGTATTTTGTGATTTTGGATATGTTTTCCCCCTTTAAATAACAGCTGACTTGTGCACCACTGTTGTTCGTGCACACATTTGAGAACATAATTTCATATCAATATTCCCTTTTTTGTTCACATAACTGAGGCTTGTAACTTAATTGCAGAATGAAGTCCATGAACAATGCTGTAGTTGATTGGCATTAGACTGTATTGTGTCATACTCCACATCTAACTGACCTCTCAGTCTCCGAATCCCTTAATTACAGCTTCTTTTTAGGTGTAATACTAACGGAAATGACAAACGTAGCTTTTGTATTGGGTATTAAAGACTGTTAATCAAAATACAAATGATGGTGTGAATAGTGCCCATTTAAAACAATGCTATGAAGAGCTTTATCGAACGATTACATCAGTGTTGCTTTGTTCTGGTGAACGGCACCATTCGATGAACGCGAGAGTGGGCAGCTTTCATCGCTGTGAATGATAATGATAGGGGATGTCTTCGCATTTGTACAGAACTGAAGGTTTAAATGCCTAGCTACCCTGATAATAGTGGTAAGTCTCTGGAGCGAGCATGATAGTTGAAACAAGATGTTCTTATCAGAGGTTATCGAGCGGACTCGAGGGCTTTAGTTCGCACAAGCCACATCCCTTATGTCAGATGTCAGTGTCAAGTCAGTACACCGCCAGTGCATTCTGGGAATGTCTAGGGAGCAAACGTTTCAGTGCGCTGGACTGATTTTGACACTTGGACCGCCTTAGAAATTGTTCCCAGTGCAACAACAACTGAACTAGAAAGTTGATTGAAACGCAGCCCAAATTTCTTTTTGCATATGATGAAAAATGATTATGCGCTGTTATTTTAAGTAGGCTTTGACTTCGTGATTAGCGTATCTAGCTGGGCACTGAGACAGACTCGCATCGACCTCGCATGGGTTTGGAGGCCTGCCCAGCCTTTCTTCTCCTCATATAATGGCAACATGAGCCAAAAGGGAAGGTACACAACTTTATGCTCCATTATTTATAATGACCCTCGTGCGTCTGAAATTAGACCCCTTGTTCCTCACACAAACAGGCCTTTGTTTGCTGCCCTGCAAATTACGACCGTGCCATTAACTGCCATTTAAAATTCACCAGTTTCCAAAGTGAACCCACTCACTTGAATAACTTTCTTTTCATAACATAAAGTAGCTCAAGTGTGTGCAAACAAGTTTGCGTGACAACCTAAACCAGCACAGTAATGAGACGGTTGTCCCATAGATGTGTAACCATGCCATTTGGCTACTTTTTAGCTCTAGGCAGCTGTTTATTTGATGGAAGTTGTTCAGTTGAAACATTTAACTCCAAATGCCATGCATAATTTATAAGAATAACACCCTTAGCATCAAAACCACCTCATAAGAACTTGATAGAAATTAAAGTTTCGGAGTTATGACTATGGAGGGTAGAAACTCTTGCCTGTTCTTTAGTAAATTTGATGGACACATATTGCCTCAGGAAAGCCCCAGCTGGGCCGTCTATGAAAATAATAAAGTGACTCTTGACGTGCTATAAAGTTGAATTCTGTCAGTTTAACCTGCTAAATGCAGGCAGTAATAGATTACGTGCGTATTTGTTTTTCTTAAGTTATTGTCATTTAAGTCATCTCTTTTTATTTGTAAAGAATTCAGTCATTGTGTTGTGTTCTTTTGCTTTAGTATTCATCTCTGTATTCATCTGTTTGTGTACGCTGGGATATATCACCCCTGGCATTATAAGGTGAGACAGCTCGATGAATACTTATATCTTACTGTTTTCCCCAGGGTGTCCGCACTGCAAGAACGCCGTCCCTCATTTCACCACAGCAGCTGAGCTGTTCAAAGAAGACCGCAAGGTGAGGCTCAACACCATTAAGGAGATTTCCAGCCACTCTAAATAACAAACCCTTTCAATTGACTCCTAGGTTCTGTCAAGTGAAATCAAGTTCTCCCTCTCTCATTCAAACAGCCTTCACACATCCTAGAATTGAATCTCTTTTCATCTCCAGAATGTTCGCAAGGTCTTCAATGTCACAGTCACTGTGTGTCTGACGCCGTTGACCTTCAATCTTCTACCTCACTTGTTATCCGTCTAGTGTTTCTCTGTTGATTTCTATATTATACAGTGAGGCAGACGATGCTGCCTTGGCCATGTTTTATCAGATCAAGTCACTACAAGACTTCTTTGCCCCTTTAAAGACTTATGTTGGCGTGTGGATGCTTATGGCTTGTGGCGGAATTGTATTCGGATCTTTTCGGTTTATGGAATGTTTTTGAAAAAAAGTCTCTTAAAGGAACACTCCACTATTTTTGTAACTAGGCTAATTTTCCTACTTCCTTAGCTAAACACTTGAGTTTTACCATTATCGAATGCATTCAACTGATCTCTGGGTCTGGCAGTAGCACTTTTAGCTTAGCATAGATCATTGAATCTGATTAGATTGTTAGCTTCACGCTCAAAAATGACCAAAGAGTTTAGACATTTTCCGTATTTAAGATTTGAATCTTCTGTAGTTACATTGTGTACTAAGACTAATGGAAAATAAAAAGTAGCAATTTTCTTGGTCGATATGGCTGGGAACTATAATCTCATCCCGGCGTAATAATCAAGAAACTCTGCTGCTGTACTATGGGTGCAGCAGGCGCAGTGATATCACGCAGTGCCTGAAAATAGTCCCCAGCTAGTTTGTGTTGTTGCAGAGTGGCTAGGGATTATTTTCAGGCACTGTGTAATTTGCTGGGATCTGTGGCATTTTGTTGCAGACTAGGTGAAAACTTAACACATTAAGGCAAACAAGCTTAAGTATTGTAGTGTGCATGGCTTAACTTTTAAATTCACACATTGCTTTCATTTTGACGAGTGCCGATGTTTCACACTTCATACACGTCTCTCTGAGTAACAAACACTCCATCTCAGGCTTCTACACGCTAACATTTCACCATTCTCTAAATCTTTCCTTTTTCTCCCAAAACTTCTTTGAAAGTAGCTGTCTCGCTTTTGGATCTTCAGGGGCCTTTAAAAACATTTCCTTTGGCTTCTTTAACAGCAGACATTTATCACTGGCCATAAGACAGTGATGTTGAATTGTTATTTGCAAATGTCTATAATTCATCAGGCACAACGTCAGTCCTCTTCAATTTCCCTTTTGCTCTTGAGTTTAGATTTGCGCATAATGGTTAGTCAGATGGACTGCATTTGGAAATTCACTTTGCCAAGATTCAAATGGAGCCAGTTTAGTTTTTTTTTTGTCTTAGATTTTGTGCTAACGCCCTTAAAGATATTATTAAAAACAGATACTGTTTGTCTGAAGACTAAAAGCTCTGTTCATGAAGCTCCATCTGCCGGTTTTTTCACAAAGAGTGAGCCACTTCAGAGCAGTCTGTGAGACCATACGAGCATCACAAGCTTTTTTATTATTCACACATTATATCACGGGACTGTTGAATGCTTGATTCAGATTTGTTGACAAACATTCTAAGGTGTGCAATTATTTATATACAGCTATGAAATGGTTCCTGGTTTTGAGATCATATTACAGTTACATATCACTTTGCTCAAATGATTTTAGCTACTTCGAATGTCCTTCCAGCCTAAAACAGCAAATTAACCTAAACCCACAAAGACTGGCCAATAAAACAATTATGACAAACAATAGGATAAGGATTCCATGTTGTTGCCCAATAAATTACCTTTTTATCTATGGAAAGCACACTTTTTTTCTTCTCTCTCTGTCTCTGCATGCACAAACATACTACCTATGTTTCCATCCAAAATTGCAAATTTAACTTATTGGAATATTGCCTAAAATATTTGCAAATAAAGCACTGTTTACGTCCAATATTATTCACATTAAAGCTGCAGTAGGGAACTTTTGACGCTCTAGCGGTTAATAAACAGAACTGCTTGCGTCTTGCGGAATAACATCGTAGCCGGAACTACTTCTCTCTGTTTATGTCTATGAAGAATCACAAAGGTACTGGGTTACTCTGCCGCGGTACCCCGAAGCAATCTAAAATAGTCTGAATATAAACACTTATTATAGGTGCACCCTAGTGATTCAGGACAAGCTAAAAACACGGTTTGGAAACGATGTCTTGGGGTGTGATAACCGTGGTATACGTGAAATTGATTGACTCTGGGCCGTTCAATTATTGAAAAATAATGCATTTTTCAATAATTCAACAGGCCACTGTCAATTATTCCTTAGTTCATATCCTGTATAAGGAACTGCTCACTCATTCACTCATCCATTATTCACTAGTGAATACTATACTGCACTATATAGAAAAAAGCTGAGGGAAAATGAGTTACATATGATATCAAGGATTCCCAAGAGCAATTCCAGTCTCACCTCTCATACTGAAATGCATTTCCAATTTTTTTTATTTGATTTATTTATTAACTTTTTAGGATGTTTACAAAGATAAAGAATAGAAGGAATAGAAAGAAACAGAAATTTAAAGCTGGTGAGAGTTTTGACATACAAGCCATGTTTTAGTAAATAATGTGGATGGAAATGTATATGAGGTCTTTTTCCAAGTCGTCTTGCCTTAATTCCAATAAAAATTGGTGCAATGGTAGTAAAGATTAGATAAGATTAGTGTACCTCAAAACATTTCATTCAAACCCCACATATGGATGTAGTTTGGATTGGGTTCACTTTTCAGACTACAAAGAGTTGAATATGCTAAACAATCAGATTTTGCTTTTCTTAGGATTCCCCAATATGCCCATCAATTTTTATTCATTGATGCATCAAAATAATTCTAGGTCAGTTGAATTTGAACATAAATGTGACCCTTACAGGAGGTTTGTTTAACTGTATCAAGAGTTTGTGTTTCTGGTTCCACTTAGAGTCCAATTATCTCCTGGTTCCACTGTTCATCCTCTGTTCTCATTAGTGTTCATTTCCTTTATGTACAGTGCATTAGTAAACATCTTGAATGGCCTTCTAGCAGTAAAAGGGCTTAGAACCTCATTCCTTCAATTCTTAATATAAAGCCTCTTTGCACTCTGTTGTTTCTGCTTGACTATTAAACAGTTTTTTTGTAGTGAAAGCTAACAGATGCAGTCCAATTAAATACAACAGACATCAATTGTGGAAAAAGACTAATGGTTTAAAGCCTAGTCTTGGTTCAGATGTTTTTTGTTGACCTGTTTTAACTTAATACCTCCAAATGGAAATAACTCATCTTCTGTAATATTCATGAACTCACTGGCCGTTTCATTTCCTGTCTGCAATGACCTGGGCTCTTTCTCTGTGCGGTTAATAATTACTCTCTGAGAAGGATCTCTGTGCCTTTGTGAATGACCTTTTATTTTTTTTTATACCTCATCCATCTCATAAACCACTTTCTGTAAGCACGAAATCCAGAGTTTCCATGAGTCTTATGTCGCTTATAGAAAAATCAGTCAAGTGCCAAGAGGATATTCCACCAACACGAGGATCGATATTAGAATTTGCCGGCAAACAAAGAAACAAGTTGTATTGAATTAAGAGTGAAAATACTACATGCCAATTTCACTAGATTAATTCATTCGTATATCGGCAAACATGGTTGCCATGAAGATAAATATTTAATTATGCAAAGAAGGCTTTTTGTTTTCACCTTTCGAGTGATAAAATGCACTAAATACTATTTGGCAAGATTATTAAAATATGCCTTGACAGCATCTCTTTTTTTTATTAGAGAAAAAAAAAGACTAAAATATGTCGTTCATCGAGAGACATTTATAGTTCATTTATTTTGTGTTCCGCTTACTGCCGTCCTCCGATATCCTCAGCATAAATCTTTGCTCTTGTTTTAATGTTGGGGTGTTTGTTATATTATTTTATCCTACGCTGCTTTGAATGGCCTTTCTTGACAGGAATGTATTACTCATTTTTCATTACCCTATAAAGAACGGCAGGCTAAATTCAGGACGAGTGAAACGGTTCAGTCAGTGCCAAAGCAGCTGTGCTGTTAGATTTCACAGTTACGTTCTTTTCACACATTAAAATATCTACTCCAAAGGGCATAGAAGTTTGATTTTAGGTGCTATTGACTGTCAGCTTCAGGGTTTTTATATGTTGCTGTCATTCCTTCTTAATTGTTTTTGCCATATTAGAAGGTTTATATACAAACCAATGGCCATCAAGAAGATTCAAATGCGCTGCCATGCAGTCTTATGGATTATTGAGTAGTGTTTTACATCTCTGTAAATTAGCCCAATGGAAACCCAAATGTTTAGTTCAGTCCACACAATATGTAATACATATCAGTGCAGTTAGGCTGTTTGATTGAAAATGTGTTTCAAATATACAGCTTTCTCTAGGGAAAGTAAATGATCAGACAGACAGCATAATTCCTCATCACAGACTACTTCCTGCACAACTCTCAAACTCATGGCTTATTTACTGTTAAAAAAAGTGCTTTTATGTTTCCAATAAGTCTTGATAGATGCAACCACAGCTCTGTATATATCACATAGCCATTGTAATGCTATTTGATACAGCATACTTGGGGGAAGTAAGGGTATTTAATCTATGACAGAACTGTTTCATGTCAAAATAATGATGCTTTAATTCCTTTCAGATTGCATATGCTGCAGTGGACTGCACAAAGGGACAAAACCATGAGTTGTGTAAACAGGAGGGGGTTGAGGGCTACCCGTCATTCAATTATTACAATTATGGGAAGTTCAGTGAGAAATACAATGGGGAAAGAGCGGTAAGTGCTCTTTATTGTGAGTGATTTTTATTTAATACAGTGGCCCTATTAAGAGAAACATAAAAATGTATGAATGTTATTGCATATGACAGAAAATCAATGTTGAAATTTTAGATCAAAGAAAGCACAAGCACACTTTTCAAAAAAATGCTTAATGGGTTTGAAATGATAAGGATTGGATCATGATTGAGATGATCCCGTTTCATTGAGTCGCAATGGGGATAATTCGCGCCACGAATTATCATGCTTGGTGTGAATAGCCCCATTAGGGATCAATTGTTTTGATTTGAAAAGCATCAACACACTGATCATTCACACTGAATTTTTGCTTTCAGTGTAAAAAGCCCTTAATTTATTTGCACATGCCACCTTTATTTTGTCTTGGTTAATCTACAGTGGTTCTCAAACCTTTTACAGTGGCATGTCCCCTGGGGCATTTAACCTTCTTCTGTGTACCCCATTTCTTTCGCTTAGACCACAGTCACACCTTTTCATTTAAGGACAATATTTAACCCCCTTTAATTAAGTCACCGGTGCATTTTTAACTTTAGAGGCAATGTTTTCCTAGCCTTATTAATTGAATGCCATGTTTTATTTTATATTCTTAAAAATGTAAAAGTTTAAAAAAAAATCTAATGTGACATAAGTTTTCACAACATAGCTGTAGACACACCAACTCTATTGCAGGTTTAATTGGAAAATTATTATTTGGTTGCAAAATATAACAAAAATATTGACTACATTGTGTTAAAAATGTAGTCTACATTTAAAATGTAAATTAATTTAATATTTTTTTTTTTCACTTTAACTGTTGTATAAAATCAATGTCACATTTCCAGTTGTTTGAATATTTAGGTAAAATTACATTCTTGCTCGTACTCGCACAGGGAATATTTTTATATTGAAGAGAGTTTCTTAAATCAATCTCTATGTACAGCCCGTGTATTTGTTCTTCGTACTATTAAGTGCTAAAAACCTACTTGAACGATACATTGAACAGCAGTGCAATTGTCAGAAAAACATGCTTGGTTTTAATGTTACTTTAAGATGCAGTAGAATTAAATGAATGGCAAAAATTAGCATTTTTATTTGTGTACCCTCTCCATCACGTCACATACCCCCGGGGTACACATATCCCTGGTTAGAGAACCACTGATCTAATACATTTCATAATGCATTTATCTGCAAGTGTCCAAATAGACCAAGTCTTTTTGGGGCCACTGTGGTGATTGTTTATGTGTGTGTATGTATGTGTGTATATATATATATATATATATATATATATATATATATATATATATATATATATATATATATATATATATATATATATATATATAATGAGATGAATGATTTTTCATTTCTCACTTACTCTGTCTACCCCCTACAGGAAGCTGGCTTTACTGGTTTCATGAGAAATCTCAGGGGCCGAGACCAAGAGAAAGTGGGCAAGCGGAAGGAGGAGCTCTAATAATGTGGGGGTGGTTCCTATAAATGGGATGAGCCTATCATTGCACTGTGACTTGGGCAGGGACATCCCAGCACTGATGCCACAGACTTGAAACCTCAGCTAAAAAGGCTATTTTTTTATACAGCTGTGCCCTTATGTTTGTAATACCAATGTACAACCATCAGACAACTTTGTTTTGTTTTGTTTTCCTCAGACATTTTGTGAAATTGTTTCCAAATACTGTGACTTCAGTTACTGAAATACACACCTGAAATCTATGCAACACTGGGCCCTCACTCGCCAGGGTCCCATACGTGTGATGGGGGCTGGTGTTTAATGGGGAAAACCAGTTATCGCCATGATACATTGCCGTCACTCCCATTCCAGTGAGGAGTAATAATGTGTACAATCGCATCTGCAAATATTTTTGTACAAAAAAAAAAGGAAAAAATGCTGTATGACATCATGGTTTTGGCAGTAAAAAAAACAAGATGGAGAAAGTTGTTGTAGATGAAATTTGTGGCCTTAAATGTTTGAATAACTGTCGTCCAAATATTTTACTCTTTTTCAAGAATTATAGTACTAGGGCCAAAATACAAGTACATGCATTCAAGCAAGTAGTTTTTCCCTCATGTTTTATTGTCAGTTATCAGATAAAATGACGTAACAAAACTGGAAATGCCGAAATAAAAATGAAAAAAAAAAATTTTTTTTTAGATTGAAACCGTATTTCAGAATGAATTCCTAGCAGTTTAATCCATGAAAATTTCTGGGCCCTTCACCTTCCATTGTAAATGAATGTTTCTGCTTATTTTAAAAGTCTTGTCCGGTTTAAATGTCTAGTCTGGTTAAGTAGTTTCTGATTTACATTTCTGTTCTAAATCTATAATACACATGGACTTTTCCTCTTCTTAGCATGGGAATGGTGATGATGACTGACCATGGATATTGTCTTCATTTATGCGGGAGCGGGATGGTTTGCTTTAAGGTATGCTGAGTGATGCTCAATTAATATTTCTCAATGGGTTAAACCGTGTAGTGCTGGAGCTCCTTGCCAGATGTTGGCTCTCTTAGTGAGACCCCAACCCTTACCAGTATCTTTGTGGCGACTCCACTATTGTGATTGTGGAAAACTTTCTGCTCTAGGCAGTATACATATTTAATGTTCTTGTAGCTGAACTTTTCTTGTATAATTCAGAAGGTTAGTTCGTTTAATTATAAATAATGTTCTCAGGGATAGCGAAACACAATTGAAGAGCACTATTGCTCATCGTAATTTGCAATCCAGTTGGGTGTTCTCTATTCACGTCGCCGAATTATGAATTGTTTACATGTGTCTTCGGGAGATGGAACACGAAAAAAAAAGCATTGAACAGGAATTTAGTTTACATTTCCTTGCCAAATTTGTGGCAAGAAATATTGAATAAAACATGAGTCAAGAAACGCTGATGCATAGATGTCAATTATATGCAAGATAATGGCTTCAAGTTCTGTCTGTAAGGTTAAAGCGGGATCACATGCTGAATTTGTATTATGTAGCTAAACGTAAAAGAGTCCTTTTGAGGGGAAGCATACAGATATCTTGCCAGAACATGTTCAATAATGGTCCAGAATGACGGATGTATTGGATGAAAGCTTGCACAGATTTGTCTCACTACTTGCAACAACTGTCAAGACATGGTTTGCTTGTGCATTGACATTCTCATCAATATTTGGATGGTCAGGGGCCTTCATCTAGTTCCTCTGAGTTATTCTCTTGAAAGGTCTGCTTTGTCTTATCCCAAAGGTCTGTGGAATGTGGGAGCTACAGTACCACAATGCCAAGAAGTCACTGCTGATTTTTTTTTTTTTTGTGCCCAGCCATATGTACAGTTTTGCTGCATTGAACACAATGCAAAATAAAAGGCATACATTTCCAAGAACCATTGTCAAAATTATTCAAATAACAGTGTGAACATTACTTCTTAATTGGTAATGAACATACTACTTTTAAAGTGCAAAAATGTTAGATTTCAAAAATTTTCAAATCTAAACTGGGTTGAAATGTATTGTTTCACTATTACATTCACCCCAGGGGTGATGGTGATAAAAACCAATAGACTTAAATTAAAGATATATCAGAATATTTTACTATATATATATATATATATATATATATATATATATATATATATATATATATATAATATTTTATAATTAAGACGTTGGCAACTGCACAGAAACATATTGCTTTACCCACAAAATAATAATACCCACATTGCAATGCTTGGTACTATGCCAATTTTTTTATGATGTTTTGCACAGAAAGGCAAAAACTTTTGCTGGACAAATACATACTATAGTTTGCAGACAACACATTTGTTTTATGTTTGAAAGTTATTGTCTGCAATAAGGCCACACATACTTGGTGTAATTAAATTTTTTTTACTTCCCTGAAAGTAGGATAACAGTAAATGCACACGTGCTTATTAGATATCAACTTTTATAATACTATATGAAAACAGGACGTCAGACCAGAGGCCTGTTATTTTGGAGTTGGTCTTTTTCGTTTCACTATTAAGGGAAATATGGAAAGATATGTCACTGCTTTTGAAATTAATGAGAAAATTAGTCTTCCCCTGCTGTCATTTAATACCTCTGCTGTTTTGGTGACTACAACAAATAATTTGCCTGATGAAACTGCGAAAACTATTTCTTATCAAACTCTTCTGTCAGGCTATTTACGGAAGTCTTCCTGGACTAATTCTGTCATGATCTCAAACAAGCCAAGCCCTTTGCCATCTTACTGCACAGGAGCCCTTGTAAGAGGCATGAGCTTTTTGCCAGATTGAAAACACGAGGGATGAGTCACTGTTGGACATTTAAATGGCTGCCCGTGGAGAAACACCTGCTGATGAAATGCATGTGTTGTCAAGTGCAATATGTGACTGTTTAATGGTTTGGAGAGAAGGATGGTTCCATCAAAATAACATGGAGGAAGCTTACTGAGGGTGCAGGCTATTACATTTGCCTGGATGCACCCCTACATGTCAGGACCAGAGGTAAAAGGAGGACAAGAAAATGCCAGATGAACCGAAGTTAAGAAGTAGAAGATAAATACACATTATGCTCTGTGTACAGACATTGGGTGATGACAAATGTTAATAAAGCATATCCCATCTCATTGACTTTAAACACCCAGGAAATGGCGAGGAGCTGTCATAATCCAGACATGGCCTGTCAACCACCTTTCTTTATCACCAGGAAATTGTTTGCCAGTCCAGACTGAATGCAGGCCAATAATTTGTATCTGTCAAGCACATAGCAACTTCATAACACTGGCAAAAAATTGTCTGCTATTGAAATGTTTTCCTTTTTTCAGAAAGAGAAGAACCCTTTCACCAAAAAACAAAACAAAACAAAAACAAAAAAACAAAAAAAACCAATGAGCTGATAACAAAAATGCAATGCAATGCATAACATTTCTGTTGTAGAGCATATTGTTTCACATACTGAAATGATCAGTTAGTTCAACACAGTCCTTTCAGCTCTTGGAGAGAAAATGAATAGCCTATGGAAATAACAAAAATGCAATACATAATGCAATTAAAATCTTTAAAATAGTATATATATATATATATATATATATATATATATATATATATATATATATATATATATATATGTGTGTGTGTGTGTGTGTGTGTGTGTGTGTGTGTGTGTTATAACCTGTGTGACTGAGTCTTTAGATTAACTCATTAGCATGTGAGATTCAAGAAATTAATGTTATGCTGTTGAGTGGAAACAAACAACTATTATTCAGAATTGCTTGGTTCCATTTGAGCAGAAGATAGTTATGATTTACTTACATTTTAGTTAGTTACAATATTGCGGCTACTTTGTCAATTTTTGCTCCGCCAATAAAAATAGTTCCAAACAAAGCGAATTGACTGCTGGCATCGAACGAATCCGTGTTTGAAATTAATCATTCAGGACTCATTCATAAATAAAGTCACTCGTTTGGTCAGAAGCAAATGAATCGATGCAATTGGAAGGCAATTATAATAATTGTTTTATAATATATTGTTGACAAATCAATAAAATATGATCAATCTTAAATTCTGCATAACTGGATGTTTTTAAATAAACACTGACAAAAACTATACAAGCTTTTAAGCAGGATGATATGACGATATGTAACATTGATCTAATTCAACACCCAGATTCAGACCAACCTGTTTTGTATTAACAAAATGCTTTCACAGACAAAATTGCTTTACTTATTTCCCCGGCACATTTAAATGTCAGGAAACATGATTCCTAGCTGCATATCCATATGGACACTGGATATTTGGTAAGTTGTAAGGAACACTATATCGAGTCCAGCTGCCTTTAACTCGCATTTTCACAACTTCCCTATTACATCCGTTCATGTGGCAGTCTTTTTTTGCCACTCAGTCAGGGGATGTGTTCCATGGGAAAGTGACGTCAGTGAATATCCTCTATACAAGATGTAGGCTACATTCATATCCTAGCCATAACTCAATTTTTATGACTCTAACCCTGATATATTCTTTTGTTAATATTCAACAGTGTTAATTGTCTCTCCAGTTACTTTCTGTTGTAGAGCATATTGTTTCACATACTGAAATGATCAGTTAGTTCAACACAGTCCTTTCAGCTTGTGGAGAGAAAATGAATAGCCTATGGAAATATTCAATAATACAAGTCACTGGGACAAATCTCTCAGTAACAGAAGTCAATGGCATAAATACAACCCCATTATCTTTACTGGAGGAATAAAGATTTTTCTCCAGCCTCGCTCAGAAAGCAATAATCAAATGATGTGCTCCACTTGCCAAGAAATCCATATAAACTCATTCTGTTTCACAGATGTGGCAGTAAAAGCAAAAAAAGCATATGTTTTCTTAGCCGCAACAGAAGCAGAATAAGAAAATGACACTTTTGAGCTTTAATTGGGTTTCATGAAAAAAGACACCCAAAGGCTGCGAGTTAGCGTCCCTCGAAATGCATAATAATTCTGGTGTTGTTTTTAATCATCCATAAAATTGATATTACTACTGGATCAGTCATTTACAGGGTGCTTTAGGGATGAATGAGCATTTGGCAGGAGGCAGCGTTTCCTAAAGTGATGTCTATATCCGCTTTACCCAACCCACTGAGGTTGATCTTTTACTCTTCCATATGTTGCTGCAGTATTTTCAGCCCACTTTACCACTCCACATCCTGTCAGTATGAATGACAACATCTTCACTTGTCACCTTGACACTCTTGCACTAAATACGTAGCTTTAGACTGCCAGCTATTCATCAAGCTGTCCATGTACAGAACATCAATCTTCAATGCATGGCTCACACTGCATGCTGTGAAGTGGATGTTTCCAGGAGGTCACTTTAGGCTGAAGATCTCTCGGTTTCATCCTTGTAAAGACATTGAGTGTGAGTGATGAATGAATCGGAATGATTCACATCAAAGATCATGCGTTTGACACTGACAGAACTACAAAACTCACATACAAAAAAAATCTGATTTTGTAAAAAATAAGAATGCTATATTTAAACTCAAAGCAGAGGTTGAAAAATGTAGATGTGTATTACAGGCCTATGTTTTTTTTTTTTTTTTTTTTTGTGGTGTGTCATCTAAACATCAACATTTGTGATTGTATTTATTCCATCTGATGCTCTGTAGTTAGTGCATCTCTTTTTTGTGACTGGATGGAATTATGTTTTTATATTATAAACATCACAAGGCTTTTTTTTTTTTAATTGGTATTCATGAGTAAATTAAATAGACTGGAGAAAGGTTTTTATTATAATTATTTTATTTTGTAAACTAGAAAAGTAAAGTTAAACCCCCTCACAAATAGCTTAATTATGAATTCACAGTCAGCATCATAACTCCACAATAGATCTGTTCAAGAAACTCTGATATTTTGCACCTCTGCATCACTATTTCATAGCCTTTGTTTGCTCTTTCTAATATACACGACAAACACAGTATGCTATATTCTTAACATGTAGCCTATGTTCTGATAAAACAAATGTAGTAGAAATACAGAAAAAAATCAGGGGACAATCTACAGAAATGTGACAAACCAGCAGACATAGGCTATAAATCACTTCTTAAATAAGCAAATTTATTAATTAAGATAATCCAGGCTAATAATAAATGGTTTACAGTCTGACTGGTTTACTGACGTTCACCAGCCACGTCACACAGCCGAAAGCCGAAGCTTGACCGAACTACGACGAAGATAGACGAAACTGGCCGAAGCTGTATATCCAACGTGAGCAGAAGCATCTGCTATGAGACCTGAAGGAAGAGCTCTGCGATCACGATAGTATATAAGCAAAGCATCTTAAAAAGGATTATAATGTCTTAATATATTTAAAACGGCTCATGTCAGTGGGTATGTACAGCTAACAGTGACAATGTATACAATAAGAGTCGTTTAATATCATGCCGCAAATAGTCTTGCTGTGGTAGCAGTGACATCTAACGTTACTCCAAATCACTGCGTATAATTGCAATGTGTATTTTTTTTAGCTATTTGTTTCAGTTAAAGTCTTATAAGGCTGTATAATTAGATGTGTGCCTTTGTAGTGCATAGAGCAATCAGCAGACGTGATCTGTTGAAAAGCTATCAGCCAACAAGCTAATGTTGTTATTAGCCTAGCACAGTGTGCTGCAGATTTCATGAGTCTGCATGAAAATAATTGATATTTTTCGGTCTTATTTCCTATTAATTTAGTTTCTACTTTTGTATATAATATTCTACTTTGTTAGCAGAAAACGCTGAGAGTGGGACGGAAATGAAGTAATGTATGCACTGATGGATGATTTCCTCTCTCTCTCATTGTTTCAGGTGTCCACTGAGCTGCCTGTAAGATGTCTCTGGTGCTGTTTGCGTCTGTGGTGAGAGTGAGGGACGGTCTACCACTCTCAGCCTCCACAGACTATGAACAGGATAAAGGATTTCAGGAGACTACGAAACATCTCAAGGGTCTATCCAAAAAACTCGGCCAGTTTCCTGATCGCTGCTCACTCAGATCTGGCCTTTATAACATCAAGTGAGTTATCTATGAAACTGAAAGTGCCTTTTTTTCTTTTACACTATATTACTTGGTTCTGCATAGCATCTCGCTCTCACACAATTACACAGTTCTACAGGGGCATAAACTCCATGACCGCAATTAAAATACATAAAATACATTAAGAATTTTCCATCTGCATGTTCCTTGCAAAGTATAATGTCATTTTTATTTGAAACAATTACTGAGCTAATCAACCAAATGATACATTTTGAACCATGTTTTTTGCAACCCCCTTAGGAACTTGTTTTAATTGATTATCTAACTCTCAGACATGTGTACGAGAACATTTTATTATTTTTCTAATAACTGTCAATCGGAACTAAGTATATGTTAAACAGGGAAACGATTGTGCATGTATACAATTAATTTTGGAGTGAAAGCATTTTGATAAATTTGCACTTTAAGAAAAATGTACATTCTGTCATCATTTTTCTTTCCCATTATTTTTTTATAAAATCAAAGCATACCATATAACGAATGGGGCCTTCAAATCCACTAATTCATCTGTTTTGGAGCTTGACGGGTGATGGTCATTGTATATGCACTAGTGGTAGCTGTAACATTCTTCCGAATATCTGATTTTGTGTTCTGTAAAACAGAATTGGAACGACTTTAGAATGACTAAATGATGACAGATTTGTGATCATTCGTTTAATTAAAATATCTCAGCAAAAACAAATGACACAGTAGGGTGGACCGCTCTGACTGCCAACTGTTCTGATGTAAAATTTAAAGTTCCCCGTCAGCAAGGTCTAATTCAGATGCATTACACTGAGGGACCCAGGGGTGACCATTTCATAGCCTGGCTGCTATTCATCACTGCTAACTTCACAAGCAGGCTCTGGAGTGGACTGTTTCATCTCTCCAAACAGACGTTAACGTGAAGAGACACACTGACAAAGTTTCTTTCCTGAGGCGAGGCACTAAACTGTCCTCAAAGGGAAAACTAAGAGGGTTCAAAGAGAGCTCTGTGAACATACAGATCCAGAACAGGTGTACAGGCTGATTTTAATCACAATGGTTGTTGGAAGTCTTTGAAATGGACTTGCATGTTCAGTGAAAGACCTTTCCCTCCCTATTTGTGGCAGATGTCCTGTAAATTTTATTTAAATGAAATTGACACTACAAGTTTGATGTAAACTCATACATGTCTCGCTTTCTATAGTTTCACAAGCTCTCTTGGAGTCGGGTACCTGATGGTTTGCACAGAAAGCTATCCCAATGTCCTGGCCTTCAGCTTCCTGGACGAGCTTCAGAGAGAGTTCATTGTCACGTATGACACCAAGAGGATCAACAGCGCTTTGAGGCCTTTCTCTTTCATTGAGTTTGGTGAGTTTAACCATTCAAAAGTTTGGGGTCGGTAGGATATATTCATGTTTTTGAAAGAACAGTTTTGGGTTCACCAAGGCTGCTTTTATTTAATCAGAAAGATTGTAAAAACAGTAATATTGCGAAATATCTTTGAAATTTAAAATATCAGTTTTATACTTTTAAATGTTTTAAAATGTAGTTTTTTCCTGCAGTGGACAAGCTGAATTTTCAGCAGCCATTACTTCAGTGTCACATTGACCTTCAGAAGTCATTCTAATGTGATCATTTGGTGCTTAAAATACATTTCTTATTATTGTGCTGCTTATTATTTTTGTAAAAACGGTGATGCATTTTCTTAGGATACTTTGATGAATAGAAAGTTGATAAGAACAGCATTTAATAAAAAAACAAAAACAAAAAAAAACAAATGTCTTTACAATCACTTAAAAAAAATCCTATATTAATTTTAAAAAAATTGCTTAACCCTTTCGAACAATAGTGTATACTTTATTTCTATACAGGTTTCATTTTTATCGGAATATTGTTATTACTCAAAATTTTAACTCAAACCCTTAAACTACTTGATACCTAATTAACAACTTGATTCATTCTGAAAGTAGTAATAACTTGCAGTTCAGTAATAACTTGGAGTTCATTTTCCAATAAGAATAAGGACAACTTAATAGAAATATATTTTCTTGCCATTATTTCTTGTTTTTATCATCTCATTTAATTCAGTTAATTTTATTCAGCACTGAAAAATATCTGTAATAATTCTGCTTAAATCAGTTTAACATGGGCAGTTTCGCCAACCTTAAGCATTAGCTGAATCTCTGAAGAGCATAATTTGCATATTTGAGTAAACATCAGTGGAGTTGCATCTTATGTGTAACCATTTAAATTGAGTCACTCCGTTTTGGCTCGGAATCTTTGAGATTTATTTAAGTAAGGAATAATTGACGACGGGACCGTTGGATTAAATAAAAATTAAACGCAGCCTAAAGACCTTCCATTTAACGTGTATTGAAATGCACTGAGGCCATTTGTAACATATAGAGCATGATGTGCTTGAAGCATTCATCTTCTAAGCTGCTTCTATGGTTTTGACAGATAACTTCATTCGGAAAACCAAGCAACGTTACAACAGCCCACGTTCCCTCTCCACCAAGATTAATCTGGCCGACATGCAGACTGAGTTCAAGCTCCGACCTCCTTATCAGCTGTCCGCCGAAGACATTGGAACAATCAACGGCTTCTCACAACACAAGCAGTCTAAATATAAAGGCATAGGTAGGGAACACACTGTGAACACAGCATGTAAACTTGCCTTTTGTTTTCAAGAAGCAGAACATTTTGAAAGACCATGAGCACATGCGTGATCAGAACAGCCAGAGAGATTTGCATCGCGGGTTTCTTTCTGCAAATATTGAAATCTAGTTGTTTTGACACAGATTCTGTGCTTGATTTATTCCTGCAGCTCCTAATCAAATGTTGGAGGCCATCACCCTGTCTGGTCTCGTCGCCTGCGTCCTAAGTGTCCTGTGCGGCGCTCTTAATTTGCTGCGGGGAGTCCACGCAATAGAAAGTGTATTGCAGGTAACTTAAATCATGCACTAATAGTAATGCTGCCACTTTTATTTTGGGCTTTGTTTCTTTTATTGATTAAAACGTTGGACTAAACATTACTTTTAAATGAATAAGTACCATTGTAATATAATAAATCATAACTAATGGATAGTAACCGTACTCTTGAATAATTTGTCAGACTTTGCACTTAGGTGTAATGTGATTTTCCTCTTCCATAAACAGAACAGTTTTGCTTGGCTTTGTATATTGCACTGATAAGTGAGCACTTGAGTCCTGGCTCTAGTAATTCATCCTCTTGTGTTAGCACATGGCTTCCTGTTGTAATTTGTTCACTCTTTAACACAGCACCATCTTGCCTCTTTTTCTGCTTCATCTGCAGAACGAGGATGAAGACTTTAATTACGTAGTTGCTTTTTTCCTCGGAACCGTGGCCTGTGTGTATCAGGTAAGTGACTGCAATCTGACCGTGAGTTACTGTCGACCTGCCAGGCTTCATTTCCTCTGCTCTCTGTCTCTGTCTGACCAACCGATGCTAATATATCACACTTTTCCTCACAGTCGTGTAAAAGCGGAATCTGGACAATTTGAGAGACATTGAGTTTTACTAGCTTTAAACAAAAGCAGCTTTATTAGTGGTGGGTTCTGCACACAAAAAAATTAGTTTCAGAATCTGTATTTTTGTCTTCTTTCCCAGTGTAAATATGTCAACATCCTTATAACATTTATTTGAAAATGTATATATATATATATATTAAAACTGTTCAAAAGTGTGGGGCTAGTAAAGTTTTTTTTATTATTATTTTATTTTTTTATTGAAAGAAACAAATACTTTTTATTCAGTAAGGATGCATGTGTAAGTGATTTAAAAGTAAATCACTGTTTTCAACATTATTAATAATAAGTATTGTTCTTAAACCAGATTAGCATATTAGAATGATTTCTTAAAGATCATGTGATGCTGAAGACTAGAGGAATGGCTGCTGGAAAAAAACAGCTTTGCTTCACAGGAATAAATTACATTTTAAAATGTTTTAAAATAAATAAAAAACACTTACTTTAAATTAAAATCATATTTCACAATATGACTGTTTATAACCTATTTTTCACCAAATAAATGCAGCCTTTTGTGAGTTTACAAAATATATTTCTTAAAAGAGAAAAAAAAAAAGATACCAACCCCAAACATTTGAATAGTAGGGCATAAACCTTACTAAATTATTTTAGATATATTCTTAAAACAAAGCTTGTACTGAACTTGCTGCTTCCTGCTTAAAAACGTTTTCCTCCTGTTTCTGTTTGTATATCTAGTGTTACTTGTTCGCCTACTTCTCAATTTGGAGGAACATCAAGTCATTCCTGGCCTTTGCTATGATCTGCCTATGTAACATGTATCTGTATGAACTGCGTAACATGTGGCAGATCCTTTTTCACGTGACGGTGGGAGCGTTCATCACTCTGCAGATCCACCTGAGACAACCACAGGGCAAATCACCTGACTACAACGTTTGACCCCCTTGAACACTTTTAAGACTACGTAATGTAGCCCAACATGGCAACCCCAACCTGTTCCCACCACATCGAAGGACCAAAGAACTATGGATTGTGAAGCAGGTTTTACTAAATATTTTGCTATTGTTCAAGAAACATCCGGTCGAGGTCACAGATGAGAAACTGGTGTTCTTGTTGACGCGAAAGGATCATAACCGAGAATTCATAAGCGCACAGTATTAGATTCACGCATTAAATATTGAAGGAAGCATTAACAGATGAATCAGATGTGCACAGTTAATATATTTCACAATAGGAAGGAATTGTTTTTTGTTTAATTGACATCAGGGCTTAAAGGGACCGCTCATCCAGAAATGAAAATTCTTACATCATATCTTGAACAATGGCTTGAACATGGATGGTGAACAGGGTCTGTCGAAAATAAAAAAAAATAATAAATTCTGAAAAAAGCATCAAAATAGCAAATAAATAATTATTATTTACACACAGATGCATATTTTTTATAGGATTGTTTCAATACCAAATCAAAAGTGTATATATAACTTTTTCTCTTTTTTTTTTTGTAATTTGCAATGCTTCATTTGTCTTTTTGTCTTATTTTCAAATAGTTTTTTGCTACAAATATAAGTTTGTAATGATTCAATTGACCGATAACTGATGACGTTTTTTTTTTTTTTCCAAAATGAAATAAATTAATTGAAAAATACTTTTGCTGCACCTTAACTGTGTGTAAGAAACCAATCAAAATGTAAGTTATTATTCACTAGTTTAGTAGTTCATTATAAAAAAAAAAACCTCTTGCTTGACCGTTGTAATAATTCATATTTTATTACAGTAAATCACAGCTTATACCATCATCAAAACATTTCCTTTCGTGTTCCACTGAATAAAGAAATGATTAAAACTTTTCATTCTTGGGTGAACTTGTCCTTTAAGATGTCATTTTAGAATTTTTTGATGTATTGTATGACACTTTCTCTATTGTGATTGTTAAAGCCAATTCATATGCAAGACTTTTTATAGCTGCCTTTTTAAAAAAATTGACCTTGCTGGATTTTCACTCCTTTCTGCAAAATCAGACTTTGGTGATTTTATTTTGTCATATGCTTTCATCGATGCCTAATTTGGGTGTCACTGTGTTTGTGGTCATTAGTCAGACGTCTCTGCTCTGAAAGCAGAATCAGATGTGTTATTTATCAATCGTGTCTATGCTGCCTGCAGGTGTGCTTCCTGCAAATGAATGTGGTTGGCTAAGAGAAATGGAATCACACTAATAGACAGACTCTGTTTTTTACCCCCTCATTGTTTGCTGCCTTTTGTCAACGGGTCTGTTCAGTGACTGTTGAGTGGTATAAATGAGTTCTGTTTTATTCTGTTTCTGTTCACCTGCTTTGTTTTCATTGTGCAAATGACAGGTTGAATGGATGATTGACAGATTAAGGGTCAAGGGGTTTTATAATTCCTCAGACGATGTACGTGCATTTCTTTTTTCCCTAAGTGTCAGTGATCAAAGATGGCATCTGCATCTTTGTATTACAGTGTATCTCAAGGCTCTCTCTCCAGCAGTAGTGCATTGCCAGTTTGTTTGTACTCAGATGAAAGGCCCTGCTTGAAATAATCAGTTAAAAACCCTGATTTGCATGATTGTGTGCTTTCCTTTTTTCTTTTTGCACTTTACGCATTTATAAAATATTAGCAACCAGAGAGGGGGGATACACAAAGTTGAAAAATATTACTGCATTATGTTTTACGAGAAAATACTTCTTTAGTCTTACTACTTAAAAAAGTTCATGTTTAATTCAATGTGTTACTTGTTTCTTTGTAATTAATTGTGAAACTTCCATGCATTTTCAAAGTGAAATGTCTTTCTACACGGGTGTTTTAAAGTGTTGTGTCACTAGTTTCTCTGTCATACACAGTCTAAATGTTTGAATATGTGCTTCTAAGTCACTGAAGTCAAATAAGTTAAGAGGCTCGCCCAATTTATAAACCTGTTGCTATTCTCAAATCCTTAGAGCTGCAGTGATGATGATGATGATGATGATGATTGTGGTTATTAGAAGAAGTCATTTGGCTCTTAGAAGCATGACAAATTAAAGTAATGTTCCAGGTGATCCAGTGAATGCTTTTGTGTATGCGAAAATTACAGCCCATTTAGGCTTATTTGTACTTAGTGAGGGGGGAAAGTCTGTACATTTCTGACGTCTGTGAAATTGATGTGATTTTTTCCAGCTTATGTTCACTGCTGATCTAATTTTATAGTTGCATAGCACACTACAGTGAATGGAAGCCTGAAACCACAAAGTAAAGGGGGTAAATGAAGGGAAAAACACAAGTTAAAAGTACATTTGAGTCAAATTAGTTTTTTTTTTTTTTTTCAGATTTTTTTTTTAGGTATAGTTTGATGCATTTGAAAAAAAAAATAGACAAAATCAAATAAATTGAAGATCACGAAGGGGGTTGGGAATGGACAAAAAAAAAAGAAATCATGTAATATTCCTCCTTTGTGGTTCAAGGCTTGCTTCCAGAACTGCATTATCAGGGTGAGAAATGATTTGAGTGTTTGATTTTTATGATATTGTGCTTCGCCTCAGGTCTTTCTAACCTTTTGACTGCTGGATCAAACCCAAACCACTTGGCCATTAGACTGTTTTTAATGTCAATGAAATGCCATTCTCACGCCCAGCACAATGGCCTTTCTTTCATGCTTTATAAAACAGCTTTGTTCCGTCAAACTGACCGGATCGGACGCATGCAGAGACCAAATTCAAGTGCAGTCAAGCCGATAGTATTTCATGGACACATTTTTTAAGATAAAAAAGGTCAGGTTTGCCAGAGGGGGAAGTGTTCTGAAATTATGTGAATTATAACATGCCTGAGTGACCAAACAGCCACTTCGTGGGGTTTCTGTTCTTAGATCTATTTCTGGACACATTCTGTTTATGACCGGCCTCGAAACAGCTCAGTTTAAAAGTTTGAATAATCGAACAAAAAATTAAAGAGACAAATGTTTAAATTGGCATACAATAATTAACCTGTCCGTACAACGAGAGCAGTAAAAGATTTGTACAGAAACATGGAAACATTGGAGGCAAGGATTAATGGCGGCGCACTCCTGCCACCTTCTGGTTATGTAATGCAATAAATATGTCAAAATCAAAACACAGCATGTCAAAATGCCATAAAATGGATGTGCATATCCTGAATGAATACCTGTATTTGAAAGGCAGCACTATACCTTTATTGCAATCGTCTTGATGTCCAGATGTTCGCAATCATCTGAAATATAAATACGGAAAAGATCAATCACAATTCAGTATGAAAATACTGAATTTACGAAAGACGACCAATCCTAATTCGATATGTTAATATAGTAACAACGACGGAAATGAATTTCCACAAAGAAGAGAGTACTTCTTATGGTATTACCAAAAGCATCTACAAAACCAAAATTAAATGTCAAATCCTATAATCATAGCTACATAATTTCAGAGTGAGTTTAATATTATAATAGTTCATTTGGATGTATAAAACAGCATTGAGTTTTGAGGTTGCAGATAACCAAAGACAACCCAAGATGAAGCTCCACAGGAATAGTACGTTAAATGGCAGAACTCAGCAGGACATAAAATGTGGTATTTAACGTAACTTGACATCTCTTATCTCGGTGCTTTCGTTTGGATAACAAACACAAGGAAGTGAATTAAAACTTTTTTTAAAAGTGTATAAATTTCTCCTCGCAGTTAAATATGCAGAGATGCCTACTTGTAAGCCATTCATAAACTAATCCCACGATGAAAGTAAAACGGTCTCAGGTGCGCCGTTAAAACTTTACTGTTTAAAAATCCCGCATTGGATCTACTAATGGCGTGAATTCGGGGCGGGACTAGATTATCATCTGACCAATAGCGTAAGGGGGGGTAACAGAAAAAAACACATCATTTTTATTTTTTTCAAATGGCAACTGCGTCATCTAACATTAAAAGACGATAAAAGTGCCATGATGACACTAAATACAAAAACATTCAACCGAACATTTATCTATAACACTGTAGAAAATTGATTCGTGATTAAATAATTAGGCCTACTTTATAATTGTATTGGAGTCACATGCTATACAGGGGTCATATGATGTGATTTCAAGTTTTCCTTTCTTTTTGGAGTGTTACAAGCTTTTGGTGCATAAAGAAGATTTGTGAAGTTGCAAAGACTAAAGTCTCAAATTCAAAGAGATATTCTTTATAAAAAGGTAAGACCACGCCCCCCTAAAATGCCTCGTTTAATCATGCCACCACATATCTACATCAAGATGTGGGGAGACATGCATAACGCCACCCAAATGTTCATGCAAAGAAAGAAGGCATAACCTTTGATTCTCGCTGTTGCCGCCGGCGCCATGTCATGGAGATGATGTTTCATTGTGAAAGAACTACTTTCTTTGGCCTTCCCAAAGAGGACACAACTACAAATCAGAGGTTAAGTTGTATTTACAGCACTGTTCCAGAAGAGTTTAACCCAAATATTTGAGTGTGTTCTGTACATTTTATGAAGTACTGTTTCCTGATCCTGGGAGAAAAGACTACAATGCCAGCTGTTCTGACTCACAAACTGTATGTACATTTACATACAGGTGTGTCAATAAATTTGAATGTCATGGAAAAGTTAATTTATTTCAGTAATTCAAATACAAATTGTGAAACTCGTGTATTAAATAAATCCAGTGCACACAGACTGAAGTAGTTTAAGTCTTTTAATTGTTATGATTTAGTAAAAGTAGTACAAGTAAAAGTAGATGTATCTAAATAAAAAATGACTCCAGTAAAAGTAGAAAGTCCTCCATTCAAACATCACTCGAGTAAAAGTACAAAAGTATCCGATTTAAAATATACTTAAGTACCGGAAGTAAAAAGTAAATATTCAAATTAACTGTAAATATCAATAATTAAGCAGATCAGTTGTTTTGGGAGTGATATGCAGTGTTTTAATTGAACAAATGATGAGATTAGATACTTAAGAATTTGTTAGATTTACAATCATATGAGACAATGAAGAACCTTATCGCAGTATAGGGATTGAACTTTCAATATGTTCCATAACCTCATAGCTGCATCAAACAGAAGATGTGCAAGTTACAAGGTAAGACTGTTTCAGAATATCAATGAGGAAGAACCACCTCTTCAAAGAGTTAGTTCTCCCAAAAATGAAAATTCTGTCATTCGCATTTTAGGGGCTAAATATCATGTTATTGTTATTGTCCCTTCGACCTGCGGACATGAAAAACAACCACAGACTTGGCAACACTGGCTGACATATACTACACAGAGCCGTAATTCACTGACAATCTACACAAAAAGATTTTTTTCTCGATTTTGAAAGCGATTTTGAGTTAGTTGTCGTTGGACTATGGCTCTGTGTAGTAACTGCCGCTCCACCTGAACCAGTGTTGCCAAGTCCGTGGTTGTTTTTCATGTCCGCTGATCGAAGAAAACCCAATCCCAATAACTTGATATTTAGCGCCTAAAATGTGAATTTTACAAGGCAACCCTCCCAATTAACATATATTTTAACCCCGGGAAGCAATTTTTTATCCTGGAAACAGGTTTGTGCTAGTTTTGGACTAGTTTTGAGAAGCAACTGGTCAGGATTGGTTGTGAAAACCTGGCGACCCTGATCTGAACGCACGTGCTGGAGATATACTTCTAATTACAGCATCTTTACTGATGAGATGAGCATGAAAATCGCATTCGATTTTTTGCACAGCCCTACTGAAATTTAATTCACCCATGGCAGGCAAAGAAGACATTTCAGCCAATAAAAATCTCCCTTGACTTAAGTGAATTCAAACATATCCTTGAGATATGGCCATGGGTGATCCCTTTCGGGAATCTCGGGAACCTTGCGGGCAGCAAGAGCTGCACTATCACCTATTTTAGTGGTCATCTTCCACCTTGAACTAACTGCTGCGTGACCATATGTTGGCAAAAAGAACTCGCGAAGTCGCACGTTCTTTTTTTCAAAAGAAAACCCAATTTTTCAATGGTTTGTAAAATCATAGTAAATACTTGAAGATACATGCATGGGCATGGGGAAATGTATCGGAGTAAAAAGTAAACTTTGTCTTTAATAAAGTAGTGGAGTAAGAGTGAAAGTAGATGCAAATAAAACATACTCAAGTAAAGTACAGATCACCAAAAAAAAAATACTTAAGTAAATTAGTAAAGAATTTTTACTTTGTTACTTACCACCACTGCATTTACCACAAACCCACCAATTTACTAACTCAACAAATTAGAATGGTGGCATGCCAGTCAGCTAATCAACTCAAAACACCAGCAAAAGTTTCCTGAGTCTTCAAAATAGTCTTTCAGTTTGGTTCACTAGGCTACACTATCATGGGGAAAACTGCTGATCTGACAGTTGTCCAGAAGTAAATCATTTACAACCTTCACAAGGAGAGTAGGACACAAAAATGTATTGCCAAAGAAGCTGGCTGTTCACAGAGTGCTGTATCCAAGCATGTTAACAGAAAGCTGAGTGGAAGGAAAAAGAGTGGAGAAAAAGATGCACAACCAACCGAGAGAACTGCAGCCTTATGAGGGTTGTCAAGCAAAATCAATTCAAGAATTTGAGTGAACTTCACAAGGAATTAACTGAGGCTGGGGTCAAGGCATCAAGAGCCAACACACACAGACGTGTAAAGGAATTTGGCTACAGTTGTTGTATTCCTCTTGTTAAGCCACTCCTGTACCATAGACAATGTCAGAGGCGTCTTACCTGGGCTAAGGAGAAGAAGAACTGGACTGTTGCCCAGTGATCCAAAGTCCTTTTTTCAGATGAGAGCAAGTTTTGTATTTCATTTGTAAACCAAGGTCCTAGAGTCTGGAGGAAGAGTGGAGAAGCTCATAGCCAAGTTGATTGAAGTCCAATGTTAAGTTTCCACAGTCTGTGATGATTTGGGGTGCATTGTCATCTGCTGGTGGTCCATTGTGTTTTTTGAAAACCAAAGTTACTTCACCCATTTACCAAGAAATTTTGGAGCACTTCATGCTTCCTTCTGGTTACCAGCTTTTTGTAGATGCTGATTTCATTTTCCAGCAGGATTTGAGACCTGCCCACACTGCCAAAAGCACCAAAAGTTGGTTAAATGACCATTAGTGTGCTTGACTGGCCAGCAAACTCACCAGACCTGAACCCAAGAGAGAATCTATGGGCTATTGTCAAGAGGAAAATGAGAAACAAGAGACCAAACAATGCAGATGAGCTGAAGGCCACTGTAAAAGAAACCTTCCATACCATCTCAGCAGTGCCACAAACTGATCACCTCCATGCCATGCCGAATTGAGAAAGTAATTAAAGCAAAAGAAGCCCCTACCAAGTATTGAGTACATATACAGTAAATTAACATCCTTTGTAGTAGGCCAACAATTCACTAAATTTTTTTTATTTATTGGTCTTATGAAGTATTCTAATTTGTTGAGATTTAGAGTGAATTGGTGGGTTTTTGTTAAATGTGAGCCAAAATCATCACAATTAAAAGAACCAAAGACTTAAACTACTTCAGTTTGTGTGGACTGATCAGGGCCGGAATATCAGTCTCTGTTTTGGTATGTGAAACCTGCCCACTGCCAGTTTACCCAATTGTATTTTGGCACCCCAGGTTTTCAGATGGCGGAACACATTGCATTACAGCAAATACACAATATGATGTTCTTTTTAGCAACATACTATGACCCCTTTAATAGTGGGAATTGCCAATTACAACTCTGAAATAAAAATGTAAAGTCTGTACAAATAGAAGAAATCATGAATATAATTGGGAATCATGTCAAAAATAAAAATAAAAACAATTTCATTTATTTCTATTCATCTATTTTAAAATGTATGCAGTTTTGTTCGCTTGGCTGTTTTTTCGTCAGATGTCTTTTTTAAAAATATGATGTAATTACGTTGCTGTTGCTGCCAGCCAATCGCTGCATTGCTGATTGTGGTTTCAAGTATTGATACATCCAGTGTTCCAGTGTTTTTGATGCTAAATTTATCTATTTTTCACACTACCCTAGCAATTTTTTCTTCCAAAAGCACCTATCAACATATTTAGTTATTTTTAACATTTATTTGGCAACCTTTGGCAACTTTTAGCAACAAATCGGCCTTGCTTTAGCAACTTCCCTTGAAAATTAGTTGGCAACACTGGATAAATCTGCACTTTTTGGGAACATGAGAACACTAATTAATCTTAGACAACTTAATCCAGATATTTGTATCAAATCCGCAAATTCATTTGAAGAACCAAATTAACCAGAGTTCAGTTATCACCACTACTAGATCTGTAATCTTTCAAATAATCGCAGATGTATTAAGCAAGGCATGAAGAACGGACTCCAGGACCAAATATAGTTTACAGTTTCATAACACATGAAATGCAGATTTATTTTTCCAACACATTATATCATAATCCTACTTGACTGTATCTGAAATAGGTAAAGCAAAAAAAAGTTACTTGTAACCAGTTTGTGTACACACTGCAATTATTACATACAAGGCCTCATTGGAGAAAATGGACATTCATTGGGTCGTACCATCAGACTGAACTGAGGGAGAGAAGGAAATGCTGGTCGAGCTGCAGTGCAAAAATGGTGAAGATTTGTGGCACAACAAAATCATTCCTAGAGGATCCCCACTTGTTGTCCCACGCACTATAAATGCTAGGCTAAAATCAGTATTTGCAGTTTTGTTTGCCAAGCTTTAAACGACTGTGGCTGTTCTGAAACACTCAATTGCCATTTTGCCTCCTGCAAATCTATTTTCTACTCAGAATTACATTGTAGTGTACTTGACAGGATACAAAAACCCTTTTTGGAGAAAGGCCAAACATATTATGCTTAAATGGTTACAAGGCAAGCTACTGAGTTTATCCAAAGGGACGCAGCAACAGAAAAGGGTGACTGATAATTTACACTTAAAAACCTCTCCCTCCTGTTCAAATGTGCAGGATTGTAGTTTTCCATTATGTATTTATATGTATGTATTTATAGACAGCATTCTAATATATTAATGTAGAAAATATATTATCTAAAATAGCATTGACAGTTTAGCTTTTGGAGTCAAAATATAAAATGTTAAAAATACAAAAACAGCCATATTTGACCATTTTCCTCTGTCCTTAAAAGTGTCTTCAGTGTATACAAGTGTCTGTAGTCTGGAGAATGTAAATTTGTGTTTGGAACAGACACAGTCACATGCCCTGTTCATGCCGCCAGCAACTTGCATGTCACACCATCCACCGTTCCGGTTGGTTACTTGTTAAGTCTCATTTCTTATTGACAGCTAGTTTACACTGCTAAAATGAACATTCTGGAAGAAAAAAAATATTTTTGTATTTAAGTTTTAACGGTGCATTATGCATTGTATTAAAGATTAACAAGAATCAGTATGCGCTCTTTGTCAATGTGGGCGGCCATTTATCTATAAATAAACGCTGGCCTATTTGGGTCCACATACAGTCATATGCATCGTTTTTTAAATACTGACCCTGCACATGATTAAAGACATAAATTGCTTGTTTCTGACTGAAGACAGATTGACATACTCCATCAGGTTGGTCTAAATTGGACCTGAGCAAATCCCAACGCTGAAAATGAATTTTCAAGTCGGCGGTGGCATAAACAGGGCTTTATTCTCAACTCTAGATCATTCAGAGCTAACACTGTCAATGCTCGCTCCCCCTTACCAGTAACAACCACAGTCGCTGCAGCAAAGTTCAGGAAACCATAAAGGGTTTGCAGAGCTGCTGTGCTCACTATGGCCTTCTACATTATATTAGCTCATTGTGATATCTCTATCTACTGTGATATCACCTAGACAGTGTTGAACACAACAAGACCATATGAACAGAACTCTTTACATACACTGATGAATCATATACACATAAAACATGTGTTTTACAGGTATATTGGCTTCAGTGTTCATGCAGTTGTTTCGGAGCCACCAGGACCACTCAGTGGATTAAGATCGCAGTCCAGCCACACCTGAGACCACCAAAGCCAGGTGCAGAGAATGCAGTTCATCTGTCCTCTCTTGGCAATATCAGAAATATAAGACCGGGAGGACTGCTTTGTATGCCTTGAGATTCCTTTGTTTCTTTGGTCTCTGAGGATGAACCGTCTTTCTGAGCTGTTCCATGCCTTAAATAAAGGGGCCAAAGGCCTCTGTTAATCCTATAGGAAGTCTCAGTGTGCAAAGAGGCCTTTTTTAGACTGGCTGAAGGCTGTTTCTGAACAAATCCTATTGTGATTGGTCCAAGAGGATGCCTTTTAACAGCCTGGGAGGCCCGGCCCTAAGTGTCTCGTCCTCATATCATCTCGAAAATGTTCTGAATATCAGACGTTGAGTGTTAACTGCTGTTGGGTCCTCCATTCAGGAAGTAGGTTGTCATTTCTCCTTTGCCCTTCACTTTCACAACGCCTCTGCACTCCAGTGTGTAGTTATATGAGCTGAGAACCTGGTAGAGGTCAGTTGTGACCTAAAAAGAGAGAAATAATAAAATATTTGTTAATCATTTCACATAATGTTTCTTTGTTTAAACTTTTTAAACATCTTAAAACTGTATTTATTTCCAGGGTTAATTTAGATTTTGAATCACAGATTTTCAATCTTTTAGACCCTACAGTACTTACAGGATATCTGGTCAATCACAGAAACCTAGAATGCATCTCACCTGTATTCTCTCAGGTACCCCAGTGCTGTCCATACGGCTGGCTACATTCACAGTATTCCCCCATATGTCATATTGCGGTTTACGAGCCCCTATGACACCAGCCACGACGGGACCTATATTGAGACCTACAGTACAAGGTCTCATGACAACATGCTTTTCATTTTATAACAGTAAAATATTTGAGTCATTATATGAAAGTCTTTGTCTGACAGAATGTTACATTGCTACAGAAAGGCTTTTTGCAAGGGTAAAGGGACTATTCCATAAAATGAATCAAATTAAAATAATACAGATAAGGCAGCTTATTGGAGGAAATCTAAGAGTGGCTAAGCCAAATCCTTACCGATCTTCATTTTGAAGTTATTGAAAGAGTGTTCATTGATGTACTTCATCTGGTCCATGAGTCGCATAGCGTAGTCGGCTAGAGCGCGAATGTGTGACCTTCCTGCTTTATCATAAGTGGAGTCATTAAGCCCAGACGCGGCCATGTAGGTGCTGCCAATGGTTTTGATCTTTTCTAGTTGACGAAACTGATCCTCGCTAATGATCTGCAAGAAAAGTGAAATGAGGTTATGACCTTCATCTAGAAATGAGAAGGTAATAAACTTCTACATTTGTATGGACACAGTCGTTTTAGAAAGACTTGAAGATGTAGGTTTCACACACAGGTTTAAATAGAGACCAACTGTTGCAAAGAAAGTAAAAAAAAATATTTATATGCAAGAACTAAATAAAAAAAATAAAAAACGGTCTGTTTGACATTTATTTATTAATAGATACAAATAAAAAAAAACATTAATAAACACACACACACACACACACACGCGTTATGAATTAGACATTTATATACAGACTACTTTAAATGGAATGTTTTTAGTATTTTTTGTTTTATTGTTATTTACTTGATTGATAGTATTTTCAACTCCAACTGCAGTAGAAAGTTAGTCAATTGTACAATTGCACCGCACTTAAAAGTAGCTTAAAAGTATTGCAACAGTTCTAAGGTTTGTCAGAAATCGCCGTACCTCATCAAAGTCGGCGATGATCTCGTTGAGGAGTCTCAAGCACTCCACACCTTCATTGTTGGCCTCCAGTTCCACGTAGAACTCAGAGAAATTGCTGATAGAGGCAAACATGACAGCCACACATTCACACGACTGATAATACAGCTCGTCATTCCGCCGCTCGCGCGCCAGAAAGTGTGCGGCCACGTCTTTGGGCAAGATGTTGTGGAGAAGCCGACGGTTGTAGGCCTGAAGTTCTTCCATCTCCTCCTTCTCCTCTGTGGCCTGTGAATGCAACAAAATAAAGGATGATGCTACAAATAACAGAAAGGTAGAGAAATCAACTTGATAAATGTTGCATTGCTGCAACACTGAGGGCCCTATTTTAACGATCTAAGCGCTATGGCGGTTCGCTGTTTACATGGCAGAATTTGTTGGCGGAAAAGCTGAATGCTTCTCAAGCAAAGAAACCAATCTGCTCGTGCGCAAAGTTAAAGCGCACGAGTAGATCATCTACGGGACATGCGGGAATCCACCAAAGCTTCCTGAGGGGAAGAAGGCATAGGATGGAGTAGAATTTCATTTATCATTATAAGTAGTAATAGGCTGAATTGCAAATAGGTAGCCTAAGTCTAATACACGCAATGACTATCTAATCATTACATTTTTATATTTATGTAGCCTACGCAGTGATATTCTTTTACACTGTGATCGTTTTGATTTTAATATTTGGCATATTTGTGTGACGTGCATCCCTGTGTGTGATAAGCAAAGTCAATGCGCACTGTGGACCCTCCCAGAGGCTCATTTTCTACCAACGCGTTCTTTAAATAACAAAAAAAAGCAGTCTATTTTCAGCTCCTTCAATTAGCAACGTGCCAGCAATGCGCCTGAAAACACCTCTTTTTTAGACCAGCATGCCCATGGGTGCACAAATGGGCGCAAATGCATTTGCTAATTAAACGACGTGGCGCTGAACGGGGAAATGCACGAAAAAAAAAAAAAAAAAAAAAGCAAACACACTTGCGCTGCGCCTTGTGTCCCATTGTGCCGGGTGTATGATAGGGCCCTGAAAGCCAAACTGGATCAATATGCAATATTACATAAATCCACCATTACTACCGTTGAAAGGTTTAGGGGTTGGTGAGATTGTTTTTAAATGCTTTTATTAAAGTCTCTTATGCTCACTAGGGCTACATTTATTTGATCACAAATCAGTTAAAAGAGTAATACTCTGTAATTCTATTACAATTTAAAATTACTAATATATCTATTTGTGATTCTGAGTTCAAAGTTGCATTTTTAAGCAGTCATAACATACATTTTCTACATCATTACACAGACAAGCACACCTGTAACTTCCAGAGAAAGTCTAGTCTGGCTGTAGACTCCACCTGCTGTGCATGAAGGTAGAGAGCCAGCACAAAAACTGTGATGACAACTGGAGTCATGATCTTTAGAGGAACCCGGGTGTCCATTGCACAGCTGCAACACACAGATCACTGACTTTCAACAACTTTCACACCATAAGGCAAACAGCATGATGATCTAAAGCGTTCAAATCTAACTGAGTACATTTTAATCTGTTAAGATGATTAATATCATATCAGGACAGCACTAGATCAGGCCACATGGTCACACGTTTGATTTATTCCTGTGGTGACAGCAATCTTCATGGTCATACAATAAAAACAACAAGCTCACTGGCATTTCTTTGAGATCAGTGTCTCGATTTCATTGATTTTATCTTACATTGTTCCATTAATATACTCTCTGTGAAGACAAAGAAAAAGCAAATGCATCAGAGGTAAAGAGCACAGCTGACTTTATCTTTAAGATAGACTCAGTAGAACTGATAGGACAAAAAAGCAACTACTTCATTAGCCGGGTTATATAAAGATCCAAGACACTGTGCCGCTTGGCTAAAATCTAGATACTCACATGGCATTGGCATTGGCCATGACTAGTAGGTCCACATTGTCAAAAAGGCTGACCTCGGGCACCTCCATGATAAGCACGTACAGGATCTCAATGAAGAGCATGAGGAAGAGTTTACCAATACTGCTGATCTGTAGGAACACTGAGCAGGCCAGTAAACTGAGCAGCACACATGAAGAGAAATACTGCAGAAAGAGAAAAACATTCAGACATTAGTCTTCTGCTCTCCCCTTATCTTATTCCATAAATGATTTATCCTTTGGTAAGCAAGGGATGTAAAGCTACATTTCTCCAAATCTGTCAATGAAGTAACAAACCCGTCTACACCTTGGATGATCTGAAGGTAAGTACATTTCCAGCAAATTTTCACAAAACTACAAAACTGAACTGGTCTGAGAACAGTGCCACACCTCTGGGAAATTGCAGGCGGGTGACGAGCTGTTGCAGAGGCTGTCCTGAGACCAGAGAGTGTAGTTGAAGGAAGAGTTGCGGACATGGCAAACGTTCACATCACTGGGGCTGATGTTAAACTCCCGTCCTAAACATGTCTTCAGGTCATCCGTACTGCAGGTGAACTAAAGCACAGATGAAGATTCATTTAATTAATCACTACACATGTCAAAAGACAATTACTCAAAAGCATATGATGATTGCAGAACTAAAGATTTCTATTTTTGCAATTCTGTCTTTAAGTCGTTAAATATTGTGAGACAGATTAAGTGTTAGTTGCACGGCTATATGGCTACACAGTTTATGTATCACTTAATGTATCACTAGTGCATGAAATAACTAAATATCTAAGACATTAAGGCACAGGATCCTGAGGTTAAGACTTGTAAGACTCACAATGTTAATGAAAGCGGAGAGAAAGACCAGGACGATTGTAAAAACCCCCACCAGGGTGCTGTTGAGTCTGGACTGAACAATCCTTTTTGACAGAGTTTGCAGAGGCACAGGGAAAAACTGTCAATAGAGAGAGAAACATGAATTGAGTTTCACAATTTTAATAAACATAACTCAAGGGTATCTAAGGACCATTTAATGCGCTCACATTATGATTTTTACAAATAAAAGTATAAAGGTAAACTTAAGATGTTTTTCTTTTGAACTTTCTGCTCAGAAATCCTGAAAAAAAGTATATTGAGGTTTGCCATCACAGAAATAAATTACTTATATATTCAAATAGAAAACAGTTATTTTACATTGTAATAATATTTTTTAATTAAATAAATGAAGTCTTGGTGAGCATAATAGAGTTCATCTTTTATATATGTATATATATATATATATATATATATATATATATATATATATATATAAAACACAAGATAAAAAGACCTTATGGATGTTGTGGTTTTGCAGAGATTTTGTAGCACATGCTTCTGTGAAAGACTTTTTTACGGGTCAGGAAGTTCAGAATCTAATTCCACTGCATCTCTAAGGAAAGACCTGCGATGCCCCCTTGTTGCCCATGGAGCGATGCAGTGACAGTTCCACCTCAGTGTGCACAAATGAGCTGCCAGCGCTTCATTGTGTCTCTGGCTTTGCTCTGTGTGACTCATTGTCTCAGGAGACCTGCTCAAATTGACCCAGCTAAAACCCCAATATCAATCAAACCCGCTCAGGTTATTTTAGTGGAGAATTTGAAGGTTGATAAACACTTGGATATAGCGATGATGTGTCTGTAAGAGTGTTAGGAAATGGTCTGTGAAGGACGTGTTAAGATGTATTGTTTTCTAGGGCTGAGGAGGAGGGTTTTGTGTTTTCCCGCATTGTTGTTAATGTTGCTCAAGATTTGTCTCTTTATTCTATTATGCAGAATTTCCCAATGTTGCACTTATATTATATAGGCTAAAATCCATTCAATACCAACATTTCACTGACCCCAAAACAGGAGTAAATGGCTGAGATAAACATGACGGCCATCAGGAGGACGAGGCACAACATATAGAAGCCAACCATCAACCCAGAACTGCAGAGAAACAAACAGGTGTAGAAGAGGAAACCAGGTGAATAGAAAATAACTGTGTCATTTTAAACAACTATTATATATCATAATTAACATAGGGTCTAAGGGAGAGGAAAGACCTCCCCTGGCTGTTTTGGCTGCTCAGGTACTAACTATCGTCACCTTTACAAAGTCAAAATGAATGAAAGCTTCTGTGTATGAAGGCTATGTGACATTCCCATTCAAAATCAAACAAAACCTTCTCTAAGCCTCTGGCTTGTTTGAATGGACCAGAAAACATTTGCTAGGATCAGACATTTAACTGAAGTGTACTTACTGTGGCACAATGACGATCTGAATGAAGCAGATGAATAAAAAGACGAGGGAGGCGCAGGCTACGTATGCTCCGAACCTGGCGTCTACCTGTTTGGAGTACTGAGAGAAGGTGAGGAAAGAGGAGAGAAAAGAGTGGGGTTACAAACACAGTTCAAATAGCATGTGAAAGCAAGTAGTGTTTTACCGACTGAGGGGGGTAGTTCATTGTCTACTTCAGTTTGTACTCAAAACCAGGGTTCCCAGTCAAAGGGTTTTCTTTAACTTTACCAGTTACCACTTTGGGATAATTGGCTGATTTGAAAAAATATATATATTTTACAGATATTGCCATTTTAAACCCATTAAAGGCATATTTCAGCCAAAAATGACAATTCTGTCACACTGATCGTTTAAGATAATTAAGATATTTTTGATGAAATCCGAGAGCTTTTTGACCCTCCATAGTCAGCAATGGTAATTAATGACAGAAGTTTCATTTTTGGGTGATCTGATTAAAATCAGAAAAAAATAATGTATTAAAAGTTTTTCCCCGTAAACCACAACTGTAAAACTGTTTGTTAAACTTGTTTTTGGTTTGTTACAAAAAAGGCTAAACTAAACTAAACTAAACGGCAGTCTGTAGTGTCACATGACCCTTCAGAAATCATTCTTATATGCTGATTTGGTTCTCAGCATTTCTTAATAATGTTGAAAACAGTTGTGCTCCTTAATATTCCGGTGAAAAAAAAGATGACATTTTTCTTTGATGAACAGAAAGTTAAAAAGAGAACTGTTTGAAATAGATATCCTCGGTAACATCAGAAATGTCTTTGTCAGCTTTTGATCAATGTACTGTAATGTGTCGTTTCTAAATAAAACAATTTCTTTCAAAAACAAAAAACTATGGAAGAGAACTCTTGAATCAACTCTTCAGTGATTCATTCATGAGCCTAAAATAGACGTTCTGGACACAGACAATGGAAGCTACAAAAGCAATAATTATCTCCACTACAAACTGGAAGCAAGTCTCTGAAAGAGCCGTGTGATCAGTGCCAGACGTGTGAGGACTGGTGCACAACAGGCTCAAAAACATTTGGATGTGACTGCAGATGGAGGATGTGAACACCAAATGCAGAGGCTGAGAAACTTTCTTTCCATTACCCTTTCATCACTATCTTCACAAAGAAAACTAGTCTCCTACGTGTGAAAAAAAGTACATCTTTTCTGGGAAAGTTTGGCATCTCTCTGAGGTAGGGGAGGTCAGTGTGACAAATACTTTGAAGGTAACACCATAAAATGACTTAAATCACAGTGCAGCATAAAGACGTCAGTCTCTGACTCATTCCAATCTGGACCTTGAATTTCATTGCCTCTATTCATCGTAGCAGCGTGCCACATCTTTGTGCTATGCAAAGTATTTTTTTCTGTACAACAGTACTATAATGGACTTCTGATTGGCTCTCTGCCCTATTTCTTGCTATGCAACTGAAGGAACAATTTACCAGTTACATTAACTAATGATCTGTTAAAATGTTAGTTCCTGCTCACATGCAATTTACAACAAAATCCCTACAAGGCTAGAAAATGTCAGCTTGATGACATTAAATCAGAAGAACAGGCAACTGTGCTTTTTTTTGTAATAATTGTTTAAGCTTGTCTGGCATTAAAATGAGTAATTTTTAGTGGACAATAATGTGAAAAGTGGCCTGTTCTTCACAAAAAGCTTTCATATAGTGCGTAGACTTTTTTATGTTTTTTTTTTTGGAGCTTGACAGCTGTGATCTGATTGACATTTTAATATTTTATTAATTTTGTTACATGCTTTTGTCATTTTTGTTGACTTTTTTATTTCTATCTAGCTTTATTTTTATTTCAGTTTCAGTTCTAGTAATTTTATATGTCGACTTATTTTATTTTAGTAAGTTGCCATTTTATTTAATTGAATATTTATTTAAACAAAAAAACAGTTTTTTTCAATGTATGGAAAAGAACAGTGTGAACATTTTGCTAAATTTCTCATTTGTCGTGGTTCAAGGAAAAAGAAAAAGAAACATAGTGTGGATTAGCATTATTAGCTAGATCAAGTTTTATCTTTTCATCGAAGCTAGTCATGAAAGTCGTACCTTCTTCTCCAGGTCAGGTTCTCGGAACGTCAGCAGAAATTTCTTGACGTGTTCGGACCGTAATCGGTCGATGCTTCGAGCATCAATGGCACGGCCCAGAAACTCATCCACCTCATCCTCAGGGTTCAGGTTTTCTTGCGTGTTTCTGAAAATGAAATGTCTAGATAACAAGAGGGGACATGGTTTTCTACTTTTTTCTCTCTTCTTAGTTAGCCTTTAACTTACTACTATAGTTTAATACTATAAAGCTAGACCACCAGAAAGCAGCAGCACCACACCCCCAAAAAAACATGACAGAATTAAGTGCAGATCAGAATCATTGTGGTTAGTCTAGATGATTTTCAGTAAAACCGTGTTATTTACATTAAAAGCCACAAAACATCTGCTAAAGAATTCAAGGCCTAGCAATCATGTTCATGCAATTCAGTAACTAAATCACATCAGCAAAACTACATTCTGCATTTTAATTCAAATACTGAAAGTGTCATTTGACAGAGAAGTGTCAAAATGGACATATAATAGGTTTGTAGTCTCATTTTTTAAAATGAGGTTTGATGATGAATAAATGGTAAGCATTTGACCCCATACATTTGAAGGGTAGAGTATATGAGATCAATTCTGTAATCGACTATTAATAAAAGAACTGGCATGAAGATGTGTTCCATATACTCACTTGTCTTTGGGATCCTCAAATCCCTGCAACAAAATTAGAAGAGAAAATGCATTACACATCAATGCAAAATGGATGAGATCTGTACAATCAGCACAGCAGTGACCCCTTCTGGAGGACCTCAAATAAAGTAACACAGCTTCTTGATTACGGAGATAGAAAATTCAAAAGCTATATTCCCAGGAAAAACTGGAAAATGTTCACACCACAAACTTCGTTTCTTGTTGGAGTAATAATAATAATAATAAAAAATAAAAAAAAATGATTTACCCAACACCCTATTCCAAAACAAGCATAAATCTCTATTAATTCCATACACTTTCAAACTGAAGGTAACTGAACAGTGAAGGAAAAACGGAGAGGAAACCAAATAGGCTCATGTTTCACATGTGCTTTAGCGGTTAGTGTTTTGTCCATTCCTCAAAGGGTTTTGATTTTACACAAAACATAGATACTGCCTATAAAGACATCTAACACAAGCATCACAAGTTACATACATAACACATACAAATGTTGGTTAAAATAACTTGTATTACTGTAAATATATATATATATATATATATATATATATATATATATATATATATATATATATATATATATATATATATATATATATATATTAGGGGTGTAACGATACGCGTATTCGTATTGAACCGTTCGGTACGACGCTTTCGGTTCGGTACGCGGTACGCATTATGTATACCGAACGGTTCGTTGGAGTATTTAATTATATTTGAAAAAAAAAAAAAAAAGAGAGAGAGAGAAATATAATGATATGCGTTCAACAAGGTAGCCCAATAACCCAAACAACGTAACAGGCAACGCCCCTGACACTCCCGAAGAAGAAAAAAACACCATCTTATATGTTTATGTTAGGCTACTCAGCAGGCGCCATCTCACTCAGTACGCGCTGAATGCTCGTTGCAAAATAGCCAATGCGTTTAACAGACTAGAAATGAGAAGATCCTCCAATAACCAACAGGTCTGGTGTTTGGGTGCACTTTGGATTCCCTTTAAGCTATAATGGTGATGGCAAGAGAGTGGTTTCCTTTCCAAAGCGCTCGGGCAGAAGCGCTCATGAGGCGTCTGTCTTTGCTAAGCAACAATGACGTGCTCTCTCCATGAGACGCGGAAATTTCAGCGAAGGATAAATGGATTTGCAGCTCTAAAAATCGCTTGCAGTAGCTCTGCTACTAAATTTATTTCAAAATTGCAATCCATATACAACTACGATCAGCTACTCCTTCATCTTGGCTGAGCTCTCAACGTTGTTACGGGAAAGGATGAAGCTGATTGGTTGGTTCTTGTCACATGACCCGCGGTGCGCTTGCGGCATTCTGAAAAGTTGAGATGTTTTTACATTTTGCTGTATCTAAAACGTATCGAACCGAACCGAACCGAACCGTGACATCAGTGTATCGTATCGAACCGAACCGTGAATTTTGTGAACCGTTACACCCCTAATATATATATGTATATTGTCATTAATAATATATATTCTAAATATGAAAATTCATATTAATACCGAGCACACTTTAAATCGATCTTCAAAACTGACTGCAAACGTTTAAGTACACCTTTTTAGGTGTAAAGACCACAAAATCTCAAATTCCAGTCTGTCCAGAACATACCGCAAACATTTGAGTTTTTCCTGTAGTATTGGTAAAGAAATTAAGCTTTTTATTACTTTTTAAAATGACTTGTATTGGTACTGACTTCTGAAAACTGGTGATTTAAGAAACCCATTCTCTACAATAAGTGCTTTGGATAAAAGCAACCGCTAAATGACTACATACTTAATATTTCAAAAATAGCAGATATACGGGTCAGGGAACAGACTGAATGTTCCCATTAAATATCAAATGACCATTTTAATGGTAATTTCTAACTACTAAACATTAAATTATGAGAGTAGAAAGCATCCATGAGACAAGTTGCTAGATGCATAATAATAGTCTCTAGATGTATAGTCTCAGGAGACTCAGATGCGCTCCCACACACAGGCCTGCATGTATTCACTCAACGGAGACTATGACCCAGTCAGTATGTTGATGTGTTATTCCGTTTGTTTCTTTCCTTCGACTGAGCAATGCCTTCTGGGATAACGCAAGCCTCTAGACAATACACCAGACAAAAACAGGTGTTGTTATTATGAAACAGATAATCTATCCGTGACAATACACTACATGTTTATCTGCCTTCATCAATGCTCTGTGTTTGTGTAGGCTTGGACAGATATCTGGCAATAGAAGCCAGTCTGAGCTCCAGTAGGATATATCGAGCGGGATTTATCTGTGCCACTATCAAACAAAAACAGCACAAATAATTACAAACAGGTTCCCACTATCTGCTGTTGGTTGGACAAACACATATTCCAACCGCAAAATACAATATTTAACATCCCCCTGCTGGTGGATTGTGCAACTACACCATTTATAAAAATAAAATAAAAACAGCTTTCAAAACATAAAAAACATACTGCTGGCTCTCTCTGCTTTGTCATTCAAAAAGTTTGAGGTCTGTGAAGAAGTCTCTTATGCTCATTTTAAAGCTGCATGCTTTTTTTCCAGTAATGTTAAAATAGTTTATTTTAGTGTTTTAAAATGCTATTTATTCCAGTGATGAATAAATAGTTGATTATTCTAGAGTTCTGTGTCACATGATCCAGAAATCATACTAATATGCAGAGGAACATTTCTTATTATTATTAATGTTGAAAACAGTTATGCTGCTTAATACGTTTGTTGAAAACAATATATTTGAAAATATTTGAAAAATATTTATTTTGGAAACATTATAAATGTCTTAGTAATTTAGTAATTTAATGCACCCTTGTTTAAAAAAAAGGGAAAAAATATTATATATAATATTTTTTTCCTTTTTTTAAACAAGGGTGCATTAAATTACTATATATATATATATATATATATATATATATATATATATATATATATACACACACACACACACACACATACATACACACACACACACTATTCACAATTTTTTATGCTTTCTGTTTAATTATTATTATTTTTTACTTTTAAATTGAGTGAATGCATATTTTAATTATAGCTTTAATGAGGAGAAATCAACCTATGAATGGTTAATTCCTACTGTACATTAAACTGGGACTGGAAAAGGTTTTCTAACAGAAATATCAATTTTGTTAATACTTTGAATGAACTTTGAATACTTTGAATGAACTTTTTCTTTTTTTTTATAAATATTCTGTTTCTCACTTTAATTTTAAATTTAAAGAATGACATGGATACCTTTAACAAATTAATTCCAGTTGTATATAAAAATGGGACTGGAAAAAGTTTTCTAACATAGAAATTACATATTATTGTAAATTTTAACTGTAGACACGTCTTGTTATAATGGAAACATCAATATTCCTGTCATGTTTTATTTGAGAACTGAGTCTGAAGCATATCGGTTGTAGCCAGGACAAGTTATGCTGGATTTCTGTGTTCCTTCTTACTATGCTAACCAAGATGAGAAGGAACAGGTGATTCAGACCAAAAAAAAAAAAAAAAGATAAAGAGTATTCCCATGGAGCTCACAGGAACTGATTGCTGGTTCCACTTTGCCTGATTAAATCCCTCAGGATGGTATGTGAGGCAATCCAGCTTTATTTAATTAAAGGGCCGTTCCCTTTGGGTTCCAGAGCCGGGGAAGAGCTGAGAACTGAATGAATGAAAAGGGACTACACAGAGCATGAGGCCTTTTACATGTGGCGCTAAAGCAATGACCTTGGGATTGTTTTGGATTAGTTAACACATGGTATAAAAAGCCTCCCCTGTCAAAGCCCTTATCCTCCAATAGAGGTGCTAATGGGTTTAAGACACGGCAATTAGATTAAATGCAAACCAACTGGTTTTCAGCACTCAGATAATGCTCTCGTCCTACAAGGGTGGCTAATCAAAAGTGTAGCTTCCTCACCATCCTCTTCATCTCCTTGGAGACCTGATTGCCACCCATGTGATTGTAGAAGGGCCGGTCTGTCCAGTGAGTGTTATTATGCGTGACGGAGTTGGTACGTTGCCGGTTCATTTTAGCAATCATTGCCTTTTCTTCTGTCTGTGAAGGGAAATACAAAACAGGAGCAGTATTACGGTCCATGCTTTTTAATGTCATAGTCATTAACTTGCTTGTCTAGCTTGACATCACATTTCCCTGAATTTATCCACATAGCTTATTGGCATTCCTCTGCTGCCCAGCATCATGTGAGTCATGCTATTCCTGAGTGCTAGGCGTTTCTGCTTGAAAAGCTGTGAATATTAATGGAGAATCATAGCTTGTCGACCTCAGCTGTCTCAGGTTACAAGGTTTAATAAGTAATTCGAAATACACAAGAGAAAGGAGACTCTGAAATGATTTATCTCACCTGAATTTATAAAATTGAACTGATACCATTTGTTGATGAGGAGAAAAAAAAAAAGGTCTCACCCGCTTCTGACTGCAGCCCACAATGAGGTAGGTTTCTATGTTGTGCTTCTTGAGATAGAGGTTTCTTTCTCCACCAAATCCAGGTTCTACATCATAATCACCATTCAGATAGTTCAGGGTGGCCTTGGTGATATGAATACGCCTGAGATGATAAAAACAATATTTGGAATGAAAAACGAATGTCTTCAATATCGAGTATGTGCTGGTTACAATTTTTTCAGTGTGTGAAACAGAACACATAATGGAGTAATAAATGTCTGAGTTATTGTCAGCAAGTGGCCTTCATTTACAAAAAAAAAAAGAAAAAAGAAAGGTAAACGTTGGGATGATTACTTCCATTTCCAGTTGGACTAAATGAAAGATTAGTCAGTGTTAAGTTATTGTTATTGATATACTAATATAGATTTTGTTAATATTTTGAATGAGAATTTATTTTTCTATTTTCATTAGTAATTTTTATACTATCAATATTTTATAATGAATTTATTTTCACTTAACTTTGTTGTGTATTTGTCATTTTGTTTATGTCTATAACTAAAATTTATCAAAAATGAGAAAAGTTATCTTAAGTAAAATAAGTGTAATATAGTTAATGTTTATATTATTTTAAAATAATATAATACATATTAAATTATATAGCTATAAAATAATATAAATGTATTATTTTCTCTATATCATCTTGATGTTAATTTTAAGAAAATTGCAAAATTATTACAATTTCCTATATGATTAACCATATTTAGACATTTTGATAATAGTTGTAGTAAATCGGTCAGGAATGCTATGGACAGTGTACATACTACAGACAGCAGTATTCTAGTATGGCATTTTGAACACTGCGAAGAAAAATAACTGGAGAGAGACTTAAAAGACTTGTCTGAACTTGTCTTGTGTTAATGGAAAAAAACAACACCACATTTTCAGATTTTAAAAGTGAAGAGACACAGGGAGTTCAGGTGAGAAAACATGGGTAAAAAAAATAAAATAATCCGAAGTTCATGAACCCACCCTGCTTTGCCCCCAGCTTCCATGTGATTGGCCAAGGTGACATCGTTGGACCAGACATCAAACTGCCACTTCCTTAATCCCAGCACCCCACAGTGGACTCGCCCGCTGTGTATCCCCACACGCATGTTAACGTTGACGCCGGTGACTTCCCTCACCAACCTGGAGCACAGAGTCAAAAAAACCTGTTAATCACATATAATGATATAACACATTAACAATATACTAATATACTAACAGTATATTCTAAAGTTGATATTAAACTTCCAGTTTTACTAGTCAGAACTGTAAACAAGTTTAAAGGGGCAGTGTGTAAATTGTAAATTGAAGACAGCAGAGAGCGATGAGATTCTTTACAAAGGTAAATCAAGGAATTATTTTTACTTAATTATTCAATAAATCGTTGTTATTGCGAATGTTAATGTACTTGTTCATTATTGTGTCAGTGTTTTATTCACAAAAACAACGATGTGATTAAACGCTCTGTAGAGCAGTTTAACCGTTTAGGGCTACTGTACAAACATGGTAGCGACTTCCATGTAAGGGGACCCGTGTTGTATGTAGATAAAATTACTCAATCTAAGGTAATAAACACCTAACAGTTCATTAAAAAAGCCTCTGAAACACCTCTGAAAACGTAGTTATGTATATTATATTGCATTTCTGTAAATAGATCATTGTAAATATTACACATTGCACCTTTAAAACTGCTTAACCTTATTAGAAATCATGGTGTCTGCTATCAACTGAAATGAAAAGAGTGTCTTCATAGAAATAATAATATCTCTAAAGAAAGTGGCACTTTCCCAATGTTAATAAGCAGGTATAATTGTGAATGATTTACATTTCAAATTTTTTGTTTCCCCCAAAAAATGAGTCTTATTTGAATTCAAACATCGAATTTTACTTAGAATATCAATAAGACACACAGGAAAAGGTTGAGTATTAGGAATATTTTAATAAGGTGAAACAACTTATCCCTATATGTGAAAAGTCGCACCCTGAAATGCACGTTTGCACTAGGCACACCAACAAGTTAACGCAGCACATTCTGATCCCCACGTCACACAGCAAACAAGCCATCAAACTCTTTTGAACATTGAGGATGACAGGCAAGTCTGCGGAAAAATGGTCTTTTCCTGTGATGGGGCGCTGGGCCGGCTGGCTGCAGCTCAGTGAAACACAGACACGTGCTCATTGGAGCAGAAACACAGTCACCACCAATCCTGCCTTAACAAACAACTGCTCAGAGACACTGAACATCAGAGAAGTCACGTCCACACGCATGCGAGACAAATAACCTGGAAACAACTCAATTAAGGGATGACTGACCTGACCAATTAGAACAGCAGGACAAACTCAGAGAGAGCAATTCAAAGTTTCTGGTAAGAACGTAATGCTTACAACAATTTAGCCTTGATTAGCAAAAGCAGGTAAATAAGATTAAGTGTTCTGCCTCAACTCAACCCTTCTGTGAACCTGTACTGTACTGTGTGTTCCACGAACAGGGTACAAAACAGTGCCTGAAACCCAGTTTTTTTTTCAAGAGTTGGCCAGTCAAAAGATGTACTTAACCTTCAAAAAATACTGATCAATAGACATTTCAAAGGAGTTCAGACTAAATATGAGCTGTTTTATTATTTTTCGAAGAGGTTCATTCTTTATCAAATATAAAATTTAAATTTTCTAGGAATAAACCACCTGAAAGAAAAAAATGCTTAGGGATATACAAAAAAAAAAAAAAAAAAAAAAAAAAATCACACATTTAAGAACAAATAATTAAAAAATAAAACATTTTTTTAATAATAAGATTAAAATATTTAGTCTTGTTTTAAAAAATATATATTTTATTTTAATATATATAATAAAAAAAATAGTAAAAAACACATAAACCTACACCTAGATTTTGTCCATTTTGTATATGTGTGTGTTTATATATAGGCAAGGGTATATGTATTTGTACATAATATGTACATTATTCTATATTACATTTAGTGTTATAAGAATATTTTTAATGACTGACATCAACATTTCTAACTGCCAGTTTGTGTTCCACTACAGCATCTGTTTTGTATCTTCTGGCTGAAGTACATTTCCAGTGAGGCATTAAAAATGAGACACAAAAGCCTTGCTGTTCCTGTCTGAAGAACAGAAGCAACACTATGATACTCACGAGATTGCTTCGATCATGTCGACACCCATCTCCACGCAGCAGTGCGCATGGTCGGCCCGGGCCTCGGGCAGCCCGGACACGCAGTAGTAGCAGTCGCCCAGGATCTTAATCCGCAGACAGTGATTCTCCTGCAATGGGATCAACAATGAGCTCAATAGTCAAATTACAGCTGTTTGAGTGGCTATAGGTCAGTATGTATGTTTTTATTTTTTATATATACATTTTTTCTTTCACTCAAAAATTAAATAATGTGTCACACATCATTTCATAGCCATTAGGAGGTGACACTGGATAACCCATACAGGGATGTGTTACATATATAGCTTTTATATCCTATTTAAAACCCCTTCACATACCGCAAAAGGTTTTTCCTTTTAAGGGTGTGGATTTTCATAGGGATTTATATGATTTATGAAGAAAAAACAAACTCAAAACTCAACTGTTCCCAAATGGCTTAGAAATGTCAGATTTTAAGATTTAAATATTTTATGTAGTAGGTTTGGCACCCCACTTTCATGAATTCAGAAATCCTGCCCAATTTGTCCTGATATTTTGCTTGGAAAACATGAGTAGTCTTAACAAAAAGCTCTTGGAAATGCCAAGAAGGAAAATTCTGTCATTATTTGTTAATCATCAAATATGACTTTAGAAGACTTGCAATATACAGTATAGTGTAAAATAGCATATATGACGTTTTTATGGTGCTTTTGCATCCTGTTTGAATCTTGAAACCTCCAGTCAGCATTTATTGTAACTGAATGGAAAAGAGAAGAACAACCAAATCATTCTCCAAAATTTGGAAGAGAAAAGTTTTAAAAAAAGTTTTAGAGGTTTGAAATGACATAAGGGGGAAGAAAATGACATAAATGTCATTTTTTGACCCACTTTATATCAGGTGGCTATAACTACTATGCACTTACATCACAAAATAAGTCAAATGTACTTTTTGTGTTAATATTGTATGGCAAAATTCTGCCATTGTGGTGGGATATCGGTAAGGTTAGAGACAGGTTTGGTGGTATGGGTGAACCAAAACATGAAGAGTTTCTTTATTTAATCAACGTATGACTTCAGAAGACGTCCACTATAGGCTAGTATAGTATATATGACACTTTTATGGTGTTTTTGCATGTTTTTTGAAGCTGGAGTACTATAGGTATCTTAGTTTGTAAGTCATCAAAACAGGAGACGAGGATCCAGTGGAGAGCAGAGGAAGCCTAAGGCTGGGCACAGGACTCACGGCAGCAGGACCGGGTCTTATGACAGCCACCTGAATGTCACCCCAGCGCATGCCTTCATTTAACCCGCAGCCCATACAACAACCTCCATTGTTGATCATCAGGGCCAAGTGCGCGTGTATACTTTTTTGTCTTTTTGCTCGAAGGTTTAGTGAAATGTGCAAACATCTGAACAGACAACAGATGGTTTCCCCTTTGAGCGGCATCTCTCTGCAGCAGCAGAGTACGTGCACAAATGCATGGCAACTCGGCTGCGATGAGTCACCAGCACTGGTGGAGATAACGAGGAGATAGTTGAGCTGGAAAACAGCGGCAAGCTCAGTGTGAGAAGCGTGGTCACAAACACTCATCTGACAGGAGGGAGGGCTTGTCTATCCCAGTCAGCTGTGTGAGTGGGATGCAAGCGGAATTAATATGATGACATCTCAGTTTGCCATCGTGTTTTGTCAAAAAAGCTGTTCGGCTGAGGGCGTGGGCTGTTGTGCGGACACTTACGGCGGCCAGTTTGTCGAATCGTGCGAAGAGCTCATTGAGGGTCATCACTAACTCCTGGGCCGTGCACTGGGAAGCCAGACTGGTGAAGCCCTCGATATCGGCAAAGAGTATACTGCGGAGAGAGAGAGAAATAGGAGTTGGAGGTTTCATCAGTTATCTCAGTGTTTTTCTTATTGTTAACCGAAGGTCTCTTTTTTTTTTTACCATGCTTTCACCATCATTTATTTTTGTTGCATTTCAAATTTATTTTAATGTACAGATATTCAATACTAAAGCATTAAATAATTATTCCTTAAAAATCTTAAAAATAAAAATATATATTTCTTGTATAAATCTCAAAATCTAATTTAGTCAAATAATGCAATAAACATTACAAATATTATTTAAAAAATACTGAATTAATTTTAGTTAAGATACAATACTAATAATACAAGTAGTCTTAATAACAAACTTGGCCATTATATTCCCAACAATATTTCAAATTCCATTTAATCACAAAATATTTTCAAACCCAATACATAATTAGATAGATAGATAGATAGATAGATAGATAGATAGATAGATAGATAGATAGATAGATAGATAGATAGATAGATCTATAATAGTGTGTATAAAGAGTAATAAAAAGAAAGGGAGGTTTATTTAATTAAAAAAAAAAAAAAGATGCAAGTCCAGCCCACAATTTGCAAACACAAAGAAAGTTCATAAGGAAATCATGGGTTTGACTCGCAGGGAACATACATTATAAGATGTGTACACTGTCATTGTGGATAAAAAGCATTTGCCACATAAATAATAAACCCAATGAAAAATCAGGTCATTCTTGTTAATCATCCCAGACTCTCCTCCCCACACATCAATGCAGTGCACATTTACCTATATTACAAGGTTGTCACGGTTACCTGGCTGACAATTGAAACCCTCGCCCACAGCTATTCATTTCAATTGACCATTTGTGAAGCAGACTTTACATAGATACAATATGAGCTATCTAATGTTGTGATCCCAGCGTCATAGCTCCATTACCATTCCAATGGCACAGCAGACAGCTTCGGATGAGAGTGTGTGCTCTCTTTAGAAATAGATGACATTCACATTAAGAGAATGTTGGGCCTACAGAGACGAGAAAGTGAATAAAGCATGATATTCCCCTGTGGGAGCCAGTTACAGATATGGTATATATGATATCTTCTTTGTACACCTTGAATAAAATACAAAACAAACCCTTGTGGGCTGTAATGACTTTTCCTATTCAATATTCATCTGCAGAGCTTTTACCAATGCTGACATTGATCTAGTTTTATTTCTAACAGCTCAGGGCTGGTCTGACACTCAAGCTAGTGTCTCAGAAGAAGCCCAGGATCCGGGTGACTGTGACCTCTCAGTTCAGACTCAATATCATAAACGATTTCCAGAAATGTTTAAAAGGGGCCCAGAAGGCAGGCGGTTTTCGAACAACACACTCATCTCATGTGATGTTTGCAATGTGGCTTGGATCCCTGGAAGAAAGCCTGACTTCTTAATGGCTTTCAATCAATTAATCTATGTGTGAACTCTAACGTTGCAGACCATCTGCAAAAATATCCTTCAAACCTCAATTAAATATTTTTATGCAGATTTCAGGCTGTCTTCAATTGTCCTTAAAACAAGTAGTGCAAAACAAGTCACACAGACAAGTTAAATATTTACTTTATTTCTTAATTTTAATAAATAAAATATGAAGCTATTCATGGATGCAACTGATCCAAGGACAAATTTTTAGAATAGATTTTTTTTTTTGCCAGATTTAATTATTCAAATTAGATTATTTGAATTACTGGAATTGATTTGGGTCTCTTAACTGGCCCCAGTTGGTTATATGATACAATTCAATGCACAAAAGGACAACAGATCCTCTTGCTGCCTATTCTACGATGTCAATACGCCATACTGAATTAATGATGCCACCTTTTCATGGTAAATCAAGTGAACAAAGAGCATCACAAGACCATGTCTGAAGCCCTGATCAACAACAAAAGCATCAGATAACTGTACTGTACACAAGTCTCTTAGAAGCTGTCTTAACGACAAAACTAAGTCAATCAAACTAAAAACCAATTTTGCTATGGTTTCACCTTTAACTTTTTGTTTCCTGAAAGGTAAAATGAAGTATTTCATATATACACCAGTAGGGTTGGGTATCGAAAACAGGTTCCGTATTAGAACCGGTTCCAAAAAAAAAAAAAAAAAACGGGTATTCAATAAGGCGCGTGCATTTCGATTCTGCTTAACGATTCCTGCGTTTGCATTTCAATTTGATTAAAAACAATAAAGTGCAGGAACGGAAAGAATTTGCGCTGTTTGTGTGCAGCGCACACGAGGCAAGCGCGTGCACAGAAAGCAGCGGTCGGCGGTCGTGTCCATTCTCGGAATGTTCCGTGTATTTCCACTGTAGAAAAGGTTGTTCCGAGCCCAAACTGACTTCTTTCATATTTGTCAACCAATATACAGAAAACTACATCAGTATATCATCATAAACACAGCCGTTTTTGTCTTACGAGAACGTAAACAGACGAGAAAGAAAACACAAATGTACAGTATTTTTGCTTAAAGAGACAACAGCCTAATAAACGCGCTGCCTGTCATTAATGTTAATCAAAGAACGAAAGAAAATCATTCACTGATCTTAACTTAATATATTTAATAACTTTAATTGATTAATCTTTATTTTATTTATAAAAAGAAAGCTATGCAGTTTTTAAACTTTTAATTAGTTTATGTACCTGAAATTTTATTTAGTTGTATTTATTTATGATATTGTTAAATCGAATTGTTTGTTCCCATCTTATTACTGACTGTTTACTTGTCTTTAACACTTTAATATTTGAAATTTATATTAATCTAGTTGTTTTAGCTATGGCGGTTTTTTTTTTAAAGCACAGGCAAAAATCCTCTTACAGTGTTTTGTAGGCTGCTGATGTTATTCAGCTGCAACAGAATGCTTTGTAAAATGACAGAATACATGTTTGACATCTAAATGTTTGACTTATTTTTTTTTTTTTATAATGGAATGTTTTATCTTATGGGAATCGAAACTATGAATCGATAAGAATCAGAATCGATAAGCAGAATCAGAATTGATAAAATTCAAATGATACCCAACCCTACATACCAGTTTGTTTATTATTTCAATTCAAATAATTATTTTATATTTTATTATGTAAACCAGCATAAAAGCATTTTGGGTGAACTATCCCTTTAAAATAACTAAAAGCACACTAACACCACAAAGTCTAAATTTAAACCCTCGCTTATACAATATAGTATCCAGAAACCATTACATTAGTCATAGATCAAAGGTTTCTCTATAGCTGACGGATCTATTAGAGCTGCTATATATAAAAGCTTAAATAAAAGGCCTCTCCTGGGTGGGTGGATTAAGGTTAGTTGACTCTGAAAGTAGACAGAGTGCAGTGCTCTGAAGGATAGCGTCTGGGCTGCTGCAGGCATCTCAGGCGGATCTTTAAACCTCATTTAATCGTTAACACAGAGGTGACTCATCAGCTCCCTGCAGTCTGGACCAAAAATGTCGCTGCAGTGTGGCACAATGGCAGGATGGCTCTTTAAAAAGAATCCAAACACATTACAACCTCTGGAGTATTATAAACACACTCTAGGTTCTTTATTAGGTGCTGTTAATCTGGGGCTTTTAGTATGTAAACATCACGCAACGTATTAAATGAAATTCAGAGCACACTAGAAGAAAAGACTGCCTAGAATGTCAGCTTTCTGGAAACCAGCAATGCCAATCATTGAGGAAATCAGCTGTGGTTAAATTGATCCCAGTCAACAAGAAACACTGTCTGCAAATTCACATTTAAATAGTTTTAAAAATGTTTTGGAAAAAAAAATTAAAATACACGTTTATATGCTGTAAATCACAAATTTAATATATTTTTTAAAATAAATAATGTAAATGAAGGTCTCTTATGCTCAAATCTGCATTTATTTGATACAAATACAGTAAAAACAGTTCTACTGTAAAATAGTATTACATTTTAAAATGTCTGCTTTCTATTTCAGTATTTTTAATGTGTAATCTTCATTTAATATCATAATGTAATCTTCATTTAAACATTGCTTATTGTCAATGTTGAAAACCATGGTCCTACTTAATATTTTTGTAGAAACCATGATATATTTTTATTAGATTTCAGGATTTTTTGACGAATAGAAAATTCAAAAGAGAAGCATTTATGTGAATTAAAACTTTCATGTAACATTCTAAATGATTTTAGTGTTACTTTTGATCTATGCTTCCTTGTTAAATAAAATATAAATTTCTTAAAAGAAAGTAATAATAATTCTAACCCAAACTTTTAATCGGTAGTGTATAAACAACTATTCTCATACAAATATACTAAGCATAATGATTATGCATGCTGTTTACTGATTATTCTCATAGAAGATGGTGAGATATATATTGTGTCGATGGGGACAAAACAACAGCTTTTGCCAGCGGCAATGTTAATGGATTTGTGCTGACAGCAGCCCTAAGGTCAAATGTAGCTGCTTTTTGAACATACTAAATTATACTTGGAGTTAGAATAGCAAAGTGTTGACAGAAAAATTTTCAGCATGAAAACCACTTCAGCCAAAAAAGAAAGTCCCTGGTTGGAATGTTGCACAAAGTCACACTTCCTGCTTATATAACATGGCCCCCTAAATCCATCAAGGGTCACTGCTTGAGAGGTCTGACCTCCTGATCGAATCGCTCCTGGAGCTCAAACTGATTCTACAATTGCTGAATTATGATATTGGATATAAAGCTGTTGTATAAAAGCCTGTCAAATCTGTCTCGCTCCACAACAGCGATTTGTAGAAAATTGCTAATTGAACAAATATTTAAACTATATTTCAACTATAGTGTTTCCTTGTTGCATAAAACTTTTTATAGTATATCAAATTAATTTCAAATGTGCAGCATGTGAGCAAATCCACTGAAAATCACCAGTACCTTTCCTTCTAATTTTCAGACCCTAAAACACAACAGAATTAAATGAATTAAAAAGACATTTCTTCATATTAGCATGATCATTGCACCATAATTTTACAGACTTTTTTTAGTTTAAGCTACACAGTTAGAACACAGTAGAATTGTGCTTATAGGAGTTATTCATATTCCCTTTGGGGAAGAAAAAACTACCTTCAGTTTCAAACCATGCTTTATAAGTCACAGAAATATGACAGACAGGGATCAGAAATGGCTCAAGGAAGAAAAAAAAAAACAATGAAAAAAAAAAAAACTGGCAAAATATAATGGAAAATCCCTTACGATTGTAAGTCTAGACATTCATTTGTAAATGATAAAATTAAATAATATAATTTTTTCAAAGCTAAGTGACATGTCCATCAAACTTGTTTTTGGCCTAGAATGTGTCCCCCCTGAGGAAAATATGAAATCAGAATTTCATTGATGTCCACAACCGTTAAAATTAGCCGGTGCCGCACCAGCCAAACTATCAGTTTATTCCTCGAGCAAAACTCCCAGGCTTCTCGTTCGACAATAGTGTGGGTTTCACTCCGGAGCAAAGATTCAGACACAGACACGGTTACATAACTGTCCTCAGCAATTAAACCACTGGGTCCTCTAGTAACAGACCTATCAATATTCCACTTAGCGAGATACCGCTTGGCTGCACACTTACATAATTCCTCTGAACATGGAGCTTGTTTGGTGGGGGCTTTACTGGAAACAGATAAGAGACAGAACCTCGATAGAAATAAAATAGTAGTTTTACTAGTCTTAGCTGTAATTTGGTGTGGCAGGCAGTAGCCATGCCTTAACACTCCGCCGCTAAATCCAACAACTCCCCTGTCAAACCGTTTTATTTCTTGGGTTAATCTTCTACCCTCCAGATTTAGAATTCATAATCATGGAGAATCATAATTCATCACATGGATTCCCGAGTTGTCTTATGTCATCGACCTGAGGCTCACATGCTTTTAAACTCAAGTTTTCGTAAGATTACAGCGGTGTTAAAACATGGACATGAGGTAAAACAACTTCTTGTGTTTATGATGTATCCAACTGGTCTAGTGGTGTGAAATTCAGCTCGCAATCGGTGGGAAAGTGTCTGTAGACGGTCAGAAGAGCTGCCTTGACACACGGGATGGTCAGCTGGAGAGAGAGATGAGCGAGTGTTTTCTTCTCTCAAGCCACAAGAGGGTGCAATATCTAACGCTTATCAGATTTATAAAACGCTTAGGAGCTCTGTTCCAAAACCTAGTAAGCTTCTTATCAGGGAATCACTGAAGTCTGAGGCAGTATATACAATAAATAATATATATATATATATATATATATATATATATATATATATAAAATCTGAGATGGTTAACTGCCAGACAGAAATGCCTGACAAATGTAAATATACCCTACTAATATTTCACGCAATGCAAAAAATCTAACAATGTAACAGTATCATATTAGTTTAGCAACATGCTAATAGGTGAAGATTTTGTATTTGTCTATAAGGTTTCATTTTCAGTTCTCAACAGGGTAACTGTGTATAAGGGCTGCTTACTCGAAAAGCATTGATCTCATAAGCTAACTAAGTACTAACAAAATTATATGTTAAAGTAATTGCATTTGATTACTGCGGGCTGAAAAGGCTTTAAAAGTGCTTTGAGATGCACACACTTACAACCATCTTTCAGGCTATTTGGGGAGCCACTCTTACCTCACATTGTCATGCTTTTGAATATAGATCTTGTGGAACATCATATCTTCTTGTTTGGCATTGATGTCGGCTTTCATCTCCATGGCGACATGTCGCGGAAGCACAGAGAGGAGGAGGCGTTCCTGCAAACGATGAGAGTGATAGTAAAGTGATAGTAAGCAAAAGACAAGTAGTAAATGATGTTCATTCTAAAACATTATCCCATATATTACAAATATTACACTGATTGTGACAGGAGAATAGTTATTTTAACTACTGAGGCCATACTGTTATTTTCAAAACACAGAAAAAAAAACTATTAATGGCCTCAGTGGGCTTCTGTGTTTGCAGAAACTGACATTATTTTTTTCCTTTGTTGCCACTGTGAATCTCCGTACTGTTCTAGGATGTGGTTCTGATCTCACAAATGAATCAGCACTACCTATACGTCTCTGTGCACTGGTTTTCTCACAGTTTCAAATCTAAACTGAAAATCTATTGACATGTGAATGGACTCCAGCTGAAGGATTTTCATTCATTTAGCTCTATCCCAAGCAATCTAAAGCTATTTCCTCACACATATTTGAGTCTAAAAGAAAGAAAGAAACATTTGCACAGAATGTTGCATGCTAATATACTTCAGTTTTTATATGGTTCTACCAGCTGCTTAAATAAATACCTTTATATTAATTTATGGTACTTTGGGTACCTGAGTATGGTACTTAATTTAATATTCTTAAAATGTTTTTCAAAGACTTCTATTATGCTCACCAAGGCTGCACTTATTTCATAAATAATAATCTAACTTACTCTTGACTTTTTAAACGATATCTGTGCCTGGAGAATCTTTATACTGAAAATTAAATATCATAGAATTCAGATGCTAGAATTTAAAATCTGCTCTTATGATATCTGGTGGACTCTCACCTGTTGCTGGTTTTCTCTCTGAGAGTGCAGACGCGCTTGAATACATTCTCTGGTCTCCTGGAAGGCTTGCCTCTGTGAGCCTTCTGCTGGATAGTGTGTGCAAACGCCAACTATATTAGTGCAGAAGAAGATCAGGACATTGGACACAAGCTGGAAGAGAAAGAAGAACACATCATTAAAGAACATAAATCTTCACCTTTAGAGACCCTAACCCTAATAGTTCACATACAATTCCAAAATCTACTAAGTCTAGATAAAACTGGACACTAATAACTTTCACAGTATGGTAAAAAAAAAAAAAATCAGTTTTCATTCATGGGTGAACTATCCCCCCATGTGATTTCCACTTGTTGTAAAATTCATGATTTATGTTTTATTTTCAGTATGTTCCATCTCAGGGCACTCCAATAAAGTTTCATTAGATTGCGCTGACAATCTTTTAGAATAGTTTATCTATGATTTACACAGTAGAGTCTGTTGTGCAACCCTGGCATTCTGGGAGTTTCAAACCGTAATAAATTTCTGCCAAACAATTTTTATGATAGATTTCAGAAAGTAAGCTGATGCTTTATATATTTTGAACTCCTATTTAGTGAAACAGCTATTATGCAATTGTTTTAAACAAGTGAGTCAATCATTGGGTTGAAAGGAGTGTGCCACTAAAATTCCACCACTCTCAGGCCATCCAAGATGTAGATGAGTTTGTTTCTATATTAGAAATGATTTGGAGAAATTTAGCATTATGTCACTTGCTCAGCAGTGGATCATCTGCAGTGAATGGGTGCCGTCAGAATGACCAAAAAGCTGAAAATAAAACATTGCAATAATTCACAAGTAATCAATTAATCAGTTAATGTCTTGTGAAGTGAAAAGCTTCATGTCTGTAAGAAACAAATCCATGTCGTCCATCCACAATATTGCTTTCTCCAGTGAAAAACTCATCTCAGAATCAGGAGAGAAATATGCACAGATCAAGCACAGTTTACAAGCAAAACAAGTTTTCACTCCACAAGACATTGATGGACTGGAGTCATGTGGATTATTGTAATGTTTTTATCAGCTGTTTTTGACTCTCATTCTGATGGCACCCATTCACTACAGATGATCTATTGGTGAGCAAGTGATGTAATGCTATCTTGGATGGTCCGAGGGTGAGTACATTTTCAGCAAATTTTCATTTTTGGGGTGTTCAAAAGCAGGCCCCAGATCCACAGTAGACATTGAGGGGGCCCAATTTTAATCAATGATTTTTCCCCACAGTGTTTCTTAAATTATAACATTTAGTTGCCCCAGTCCTGAACATCTGGTTGTATTTTTCCTTCCATGGAACTGATTGGAACACATAGACACTGAGAAATGAACTCGCCTTATTTCATTCTCACATTGTTATGTCCAAGATGAGTTTGTGTTCCAATAAGAGAAGGCAGATCCAGTGAAGGGAGTCTGCAAACTGAAAATAGCATGTATGATAAAGACTAGCCAAACAACCTGAAGCTGTTCAGTGTCAATGCAGTTCAATTTATCTTGGTTAAAAAGGCCCTCCCCCCTCTCTTCGACAAGTGGGGTCAGGAACAGGGTGTCTCGACTCCTTATAAACACTGCTATCAGGAGCAGCGAGATGCATTCCCACAATATCTTTGCTTGAGCTGGACTAACTTTAGTGGACATATCTCTGCCATGACCTCAGGGTCCAAAACACAGCCGCACCAGACTCCTCACCTTAAAATGGATTGTGTTAACATCATTTTGCTTGTCTTTTCCTTTATTTTGTCTGTAATCAGTGTTCTAAATAACAAAGCTCTGTTTTTACTCTTTATACTGTATCCTTACTTGAAAGGTTAGTTAAAAAAAAGTTTGCTTTATGTAGTGATTAGAAAGCACCAATCATAACCAAATTTAAAACAAACAAACAAAATTTTTTATAGTGTACAGTGGTCCACGTCCAACAGCAATCTTTAATATGGTTCTACCTTTCTGTCTTTATGAAAACACTAGTGACATCTAATGAGAAATTAATACATTCAAATTTTATCAAATGTGGATCATATCATTTCAGGATATACTGTACATTGATAGTGTATGCACTGAACAGAACTGCATTGTATTTCAGAATTCAGGTTCAGAACTACAACAACATACAGAATTGGAACCACATTATAGGGAGTTAATAAGGGGCATGATTTTACATTTTTGGTGAGCCATCTGTCTATTTATGGCAAATAATGCAGAAATTAAATGCAGGAATCACAAGAGAACTCATAAAAACACAGGAGTGAACAGAGACCAAGTAGTCTATCATGAAAAGCTGAGACTGGCCCTGAAAGTCATTTCATTTCAGCTCACTTAAGTTCTGCTGATTGAATACGTGATATCAAGCTACAACATTATCTGGGAGCAGCAGCTGCAGTGTTGAGTGTCTGCTGCATCGAGCACAGGAGCTTTGGGCCAGTTGTGCATTAACTCAACCAGTGCCATAGAAACACACACACGCGCTGCAATGCGTATATTCCTAAGCAATAATCTTCTCTATTAATACACTCCCCTTTTACATTCCAAAATGTCCTAATTAAGAAGTTGGTGGAACACCTCTGTCACTGAGGGGGTACATAAAAGTGCTTCTTCTCGGCTGGAGGAATCCGGGGGATCCGACTGCTATCATAGCAGGGGACGAAAAACAATGTGTATGCACTCTTTTGCTTTTAAGAGATTAATATATGCATCACGCTTCTCCAAATTAGCCCTTTGTACTTCATCTCATGTGTTATTCACGATGACTGTTAATTCACCCTGCCACCTTGACAGATGTTTCTATATTCTGCATTAGTTCGATATATTCATAACGAGAGGACGGGTCAGTCATGGGTCCTCAGAAAAGCCAATCACACACAGATGCCAGATGCAAACCCTACGAATTGGAACAGCTGGCAGCTGTCTTTTGGCCAGGATTCTGAAATGGTGATCTTACAGAGCAGTGTGAACAAGATAAGCAAAGGATCGAAATACTTAATACGGGATGATATGATACCTGTTTTGTTTCTTATATTTTACTTAGTCTTAGTTTTGACTTCTGCTCAAAGAAGAAAGCACCTGCCTGTTAAGTGATCAGCCACAGAGTATCTTTCAATGAGTTGATGTCACTAACCTGGCAAACTCTGTAGGAACTCAATTTTCACAGACAAGTTACTCTGTGGACAGCGTAGAAAACAAATAAATAAATAAATACAAAATTAAAAAATGCGCTGTAAGAAATCCAATAAACTGTCTGGTCAAAAGGTATGCCAAAATAAGAGATAGAAAGGGTTTTACTAAGTTCGATATTAATACTCATTTTTAAACTGACTTGATGCACCAGAATAAATTATAATTACTCCAGAGTTTATGGAACCTGAAAGTTAACACAACTCATTTTTCTATAAGCAAGTAAACTCAAAGTGTTGAATCTAGCGGGTATATAGTTTTGACTTCCTCCAACTTTTGAGTTTTAAGAGTATGCACAAAAAAAAAAAAATATTTTGTTGCCTTGACATTCTAATTACAAAGAATTAGAAAAAAGAACTGGTTTAAGTCATATAGTTTTATCACATTTTCCATCTCTGCACTTTAAAAGTAAAAATCAAAGGCAATGACATTTTGTGTTTTAAAATGTTAAGTAAAATTATATAATTAAATAAATGGAATTATACTGATACATCAATTAACATAAATGAATAACATTTTATTAATAAACAACGAACAGATACTAATTATAAAAAATACATTATAATATAAATAAATAAAATAACCTAATATAAAAAATATTGTTACCTAAACAGCTTTATCCACCTTCATGCCAGCTGTTGTACATAAAGCTAACTACAAGAACACACTAAAGCAGATGCCAAAACAAAGATGGCTGAAAAGCACGTTCATTCTAGTATGGAATCTATAGCATAAGCAAAAAACGCATGTCAAGCATTTGAATCTCTAATCAAAATAGCATCCCCATATGTTATTTACTCACAGCATCTCATGCACATAATAGGACAATGATGCTCAGCAGAAATGCACCCTGATAAGAACACAGTCTGCGTAATGGATGATACAGGTATGCATTATTCTAGCAAGGTGAACAGTAATGGTGAAGTATGAGGTTCAAGCTGAACCTTGAGGTCCAACACACCTAATGGATAGCTCTGACAGCTCTGAGCTAGACAATCTCGATGCTATTAAAAGAAGAAAAATACAACAAGTGATAATGAACAAGAGATGGCTGGTTGAAGCATAAATGGCATAAAAGGATGTGCTGTATTCTTGTTGCAGCAAAATTGTTATTTTAAAGTTTTTTAAGTATTAATATTTGAATATTCGAATATATTGCAATTAAATCTATAAATAACACATCCAGTTCAGGGGTGCAGATATTAGCAGCTAACTTTCCCATACCCTTACTATCAGCATTTTTTACCACCACAGTAACACTATATAGAATACAAACATGCAATGGTTAACCAAGCATTTGCCTCGATGTTTGCATACTTGTTCACAGTCGACCTACGTTTCTGGCCTTGCAAATAAATATGAGAATTCTGGCCTCAAACACAACATGTTTTCTGAAGCCTGATATTATAGTCAACATACTGCTGTGCCAGGAGAAGGTCCTCATGCATCTTTGATGAATATGGATTTAATAACAGACAACGGGCGCAGTGCGTTAATAAAGAGCAACCTGAACAATAAAACAGTCAACAACTCATTTTCTATGCAATATAGTTGTCAATCATGTGGGAGTTAAAGCAGGGATAGAGCTGTGGAGAGGCATGGCTGTCTGACTGTGTTCACAGAAGCGTACAGCCTCAGACGGCATCAACTGTAACCAGGGAACAGGCACAGCAAAACATTATTTCAGAGAGATTAATGATTGCTGGTGGCACCATAAAAATCCCACCAAGTCAAATGTGCCAAATGTCAATATTTGTCTGAACACTAGTCCCCCGTTTTCCCCTCCACTTTCTGATAGTTCCGCTATCTGTATCGGTTCAAAAGAAATGCGACATTTCATTTGACTAATGGATTTCAGCCATTTAAGGCACTGAATAGGACATTAAAATAGGGAATAAAAATAGTAGCGCTACTAGCTCAGCTTTTCCGACTACTACCGGTCAAAAGTTTGCGTTTGGTAAGATGTTATTTTGTAATCATTTTAACCAGGAAGGATACACTAAAATTTGATCAAAAGTGACATCCTAAATAAACGCTTTTCTTTTGACATTTTTCTAATCAGAGAATTTTGCAAAAAAAAGTTTCACCATTTCCAAAAATATTAGGCAGCTACAACAGTTTTCAACATTGATAATTATTATCTAACACTAAATACTTTATTAATGGCTGCCAGAAATTCAGCTTTGCGGGCCAAAGGAATAAATAAAATGTAAAAAAAAAAAAAAATAATAATAATAATAATATATATATATATATATATATATATATATATATATATATATATATATATATATATATATATATATATATATATATATATATAGACAACTTTCTATAAATATATAAAATATAGAGTATAAAATATTTTCTATAAATATATATATATATATATATATATATATATATATATATATATATATAGAGAGAGAGAGAGAGAGAGAGAGAGAGAGAGAGAGAGAGAGAGAGAGAGAGAAAATGGTTATTTAAAATTTTTAATATTTCAGAATATTACAGTTTTTACTGCATTTTTAATCAAATAAATCCATTCTTGGTGAGCATAATTTGCACATTAAAATAAAATAAAATAACCCAGAACTTTGAAAACTAGTGTAAGTTGTTGAATCATTGACCAAACAAATGATTCACTAACTTATTTTGTAGTAAAATCAATATTTAATATTTAATGGGGAAGTCGTGGCCTAATGGTTAGAGGGTTGGACTCCCAATCGAAGGGTTGTGGGTTCTAGTCTCGGGCCGGACGGAATTGTGGGTGGGGGGAGTGCATGTACAGTTCTCTCTCCACCTTCAATACCACGACTTAGGTGCCCTTGAGCAAGGCATCGAACACCCAACTGCGCATTATTATATAGTGTAGTTTTGATCGCTGTTTACTGTATTTAATTTTCTGATAAATATAACCCTTAATATAGATTTAACTGATAGGTATAACTTGCATCAATGTAGTTAACAACATTTTGTTAGTAAATTTAAATTATTACAGCCTTTTTTGTTGACTCAAAGTCCTTCTCCAACTATTCTTACTCTTAAGTCAGGAATAATTACTATTGCAATCACTGTACATGGGGAATATATAACAAACAAATCTGTGACTCTAGTATAAAGAATAAACCTTTGTCATGAAAGAACAAAGAATCTTTGTCACCCTTTATGTCCCCATTACTCTCTCTTCCAGGAAATGTCTTTTGAACTCTGTCTTGTGTTCTTTTTCTCCATGGCAGGAAGCTCATGTGACCCCTCGCGATAGGAAGGTCATGACAGTAGCTAGCAGAACTCTACAGAGACAGCTCTAAAATAGAGTTATCTGCCTACAGGGCTTTATACCGATCACATAAAAGATGGTTTCGATAAAACATTGATGAAGATGACAATACACTTGAGAATCGTGAAATGTATTTTGTGATGTCTTTCTGAAGGACACTTCAGCACAGGGACCTTCAGAGTGCTCTCACACTGACACTGCTGTGATCCATGACAGGCCTGATTTTGAAAGGGTCTTAAATGTCACATTCTGAGTCACACCTTTGAAGAGTACCACTAGACCTGCTGGTAGAAATAAATAAATTAAAGTTTAGAAAGCATTTTCAATTTTTCATGCTCCACATCAAAACAAATAAGGCATACACATACTCCAGATATAGCCACAGCAAACACCAGCCACATGTGGTTCTGGGCTTGGGCAGTCCTTTGATGTCACTAGTAGGGCTCTTCCAATCCAATTTCCCTTCACATCATTCAGATGTAGGCAAGAGACAAACTTTAATACATTATTACAGGAGGTCTATCGCCCAATCAATGATATATTGAATAGATTTCAAATAAACCAGCACATCAGAATTGTATAAAGTTGTATAAAGAGTCAGATTACACTACTGTTCAAAATGTTTCAAATTCAAAATGCTGAGACTGTAAACACCAAGTAAGCAATTTGTAGAAGATACTACATCTGAAGGCAATCAATCCGCTTAAGACCACTTCTAAAATATAACCTAAATCAAGTATACAATAGTAGCTTATTAGATTCTTATGAAACTTTCATACAGAAAACTACAACAGTGAAATCATACATCCACTGGTAGAAAGAATCTAGAGGTTTTCCAAGGATGCATCTTGCAAAAGCGAGCATAGCAGCTCTTGGGAACCTCTCCCTCATCTTAAGAGAGAAGCAAAGGTGATGAAAATGGAAAGGACGCTTCTCTTTAGCGGATGAAGTCATTGTTTACTGTTACTGTACTCCATACGTCAACAAGCATTATTAATTGGTGCTACACAACCGTAGTAAAAGCAAAACTTAGCTATCGGTCACCATTCAGAATTGTAATTTTAAGCATGGGTCAAATGAGTTTTAAGCATAACTGCTCATAAGTAACTGGCCATATTATTTTACCTGGCCTATGTTTTGCAACTGACGGAGCACACATTTCAAAGATTTACTTTTAAACCGTTTATAAACCAGTCAGGCATGGTGCTTATGGCCTTTAAAGGATAGTTCACCCCCACAAAAAAAAAAATTGTGGCATGATTTTACTCACCCTCAAGTCATCCTAGGTGTACGTAGATGACTTTCTTCTTTTAGACGAATATAAAAAGGAAATATATATTAAAAATGTCCTTATTATGGCAGTCAATAGTGGTCAAGATTTTGAAGCAAAATAAAGTGCACAAAAAAGCACTACAAATGTAGCAAAGGGATGCACCAATATCAAAATTCTGACCAATACCAATGTTTCACATATTTGTTCACAACAGTTTTGGACCATTTTTGCTTGTAAAGGTGCTTTATTTGTGCATATTTCTCTCCTGATTCAGCCTAGACAACTTTATATGGATACAAAGGACTTGTATATTAGCAGGTTCAAAGCTAAAAGCATCTTGATGATGGATTTATTACAAACATGCAGCTCTTAACTTCACAAGATATTAATCGATGGACTGGAACGGGGTGATATGAACTCTCATTATGGCGGCACCCATTCATTGCTGGGTGACGCAATGCTACATCTGTTCTGATAAAGAAATAATCTCATCTACACATTTCCAACAAATATTCATTTTTTAAGTGAACTACTCATTTAAGACCCATCAGTCCAGCCTTAAGAACCTACTCTGTTATTCGCTAGTGATTTTTTCTTCAGTTTCCAGTCGGAAAATCCAGGATTACCCAAATGATAATGGTTTTCTGCAAGGGAATACAATTCTCTGTGTCAACTGGGACAAATTGTTGCTAGGAGACGGCAACCACGATCACACTATTAAACTGTGGTAAATGCGAGTCTTTAATGAATGTCATCACCCTCATAATGATCTGCCTTATTCAAATGACTTTACTGCTCATTATGCTAAGGCTGGATGTTTATAATCACAGTCTATGAAGTTATTTAACAAGTGCCTGGTTACATGCATTCATGGATTTTTTCAAAACTCCTTAAAAATAGGTTGAATAGCCTTTCTGTGGCTACAACACATGATGCTTCCAACAGCCATCCCAATGCAGGTCACTTGAGGTTCGTCTTAGTAAAAAGCCATTAACGGGTTCTAAATGTTACAAACCAATCAAGCAGTGTCCTCAAAATATCACAGTGTTTTCACACTAATGACTCCTCAGGCAAAGAACACACAGATCTGACTGCTCGTTGCAAGGTGCATTACACCATCAGCCTGAGGAAACAAGTGAAGAACTGCTATGAAATGTTGTTGTATTATTTTTCCTCTTTTTAAAGCTCCTTTTTCACTTCAAGTGTTGTTAGACGATTACAGTTTAGTGGCACATGGAGAGCAATGAAAGATGATACAAGAGACAATGTTTTGCCATGTTACAGTAAACTATCAATTTTGTCTCTGGTGTTTCTTCTTAAATTTAGAATTTCCTGTCAAGATACATTCCAATATGTATTCACTACCTTTCAACAGTTTTGGGGTCAGATTTTTATTTTATTTTATTCCTTTATACAGTAAGTATGGATTCAATTGATCAAAAGAGGCAGTAGACATTTACCAAGTCATAAAAGATTTGCATTTCATATAAATGCTGGCCTTTTGAACTTTCTATTCACTGAAGGACACTGAAATAAGTAGTAACAGTTTGCACAAAATATTAAGCAGCACAACTGTTTCCTGCTTTGATAATAAGAATAAATGTTTCTTGAACACCAGATCAGAATATTGGAATGATTTCTCTGTAGGACCATGAGATACTGAAGACTGGAGTAATGAATGCATTTTAAAATACATTTAAAGCTGCAGTAGGTAACTTTTGTAAAAATATATTTTTTACATATTTGTTAAACCTGTCATTATGTCCTGACAGTAGAATATGAGACAGATAATCTGTGGAAAAAAATTCAAGCTCCTCTGGCTCCTCCCAGTGGTCCTATTGCCATTTTCAGAAAATACATCGCTCCCGTTAAGAAACAACCAATCAGGGTCGGCTACTCAAGGAACTTAAAATGTCGTCTTGTTGTGTTGTTGGTTGCCAGAATCGACGGAGAACATTTTATATACATTGTTGTGATTAATTGTGACCGGAATTTAAGAACATGGTAAGAAAGAATAAATACAGAAAGTTTATAATTAATTTGCAGTCTTCGGAATTTTTATTTCTAGAAAATATTTACATCTTAATAATAATTTTACTGTAATGTCACTCTTTATTTAATCTAAGGTCCTCAGTTTCTCTTTACTTTACACGCTCGGTTTCTCTATAAGGTAAGTGTAGATGTCAGGCCACTCAATCGGAGGTAATCCTGTCAGATCGTCCATCCAATGAGTGATTGTGTACGGGTCGACCAATCTGGTTCCGCCCGTTAAAGTTAATTTTTTCAAATAATTATCGCGGTCCCGGACAGTGAGTAACCTTAAATATTCAGATAAAGCAGATATATTCAGATTTTCTCCAGCTAAGAAAACTCGCTAGCTACCGTTTGTTCAAGTGTTGAGGGGAATCTTTCTGCCTCCAGCTAAGCCCCGCCCACACAAATACGTCACCTTGTTTATCAACTGTAAAAGGGTCTATATATACTATATATACTATACTAATATATATATATATATATATATATATATATATATATATATATATATATATATATATATATATATATATATATATATATATATATATACACACACACACATATAAAAAAAATTATGTATGCTTTAACATAAATATGCATAACATGACTAGCATATGCTACGTAGAGTTTAATATAGGCTTTGTGTCTGGAGCTTATAATACCTTAAAATACTGCCTGCGTAGGCAACACACTAGGTTTCGGAACAGAATCTTGGAGTTGGACTCATGCTTTCTAAGAGCCAGCCAAATGGCAACTCAGACCACAGATGCACATCCAAAGGGATACAAGATGGTCCTCCAGTATGCTTTGCCTGCAAGGGCAAAGTATTTACAACATTATAGGAATTCTGTGAGATCAATCATGTTTAAAGTGGTTGGAAACAACAGTAGCCTGTTAGCATGAAACATTTAAGTAGGTCATGTTTCTGGATTGGTCTCATTGTTTGGAGCTGACTGCAAAGAAGGTCTGCAGAAAAACACATGAAAGTGAATGCAGAGAATAGACTTTCAAAGGCATCAGATAAACTTTGCCGGAGAACATGGGAGAGAAAACAAGTAGGTGTGTAAAGACAGCGAGAGCGACCAACAACAACGACTCTTGTCTACAGAGATGTCTGCAGGTCGGTCACATGAAACTTGTTTTTCCATTCGGTTTTCTTCAGTGGCATATGGAGGTTCACTTTAAAGAATTTTAACTTATTAGACCACTGTCTGATGCAGGGTTTCTGCAGTTTTTAGAGATTTAGGACTTTTCAAGACCAAGTAGGAAGACAAAAACTGTGGAATTAAGTTAAGGCAACATAGCTTGAATACTTCTGACAAAAGATAAAAAAAAGTCTGTAAATTAAAACAAGAACAAATATCTGCCAACGGGCTCAGACAAATCTACTTAATTCAAAGTGAAAACAAGTCTTGTGCCGTATTACAGATATTTCTTCCAGTTTTAAGCATCAACTCCCTTAATTCTCCTCTGTTTTTCAATATATTTTATTGAAATATTGAATGTTATTTAAATTTTGCTTAAAGGATATTTAGATATTTGCACTGATATTTTGCAATGCACGCAACATTTAATGCCATGACTTCATGAATTTAAGACTTTGGGGTCTTATTTAAGAGCTTTTTAAGACCCACAAAAACCCTCTACAGCTTAATATCAGATTCACATTGTTTATTAACATGGGGAAAATGTCATTTAATTTCTATTTGTTTGTATACCACTTCCCCCCCCCCCCTTTTTTAATTTTATTTTTAAACAAATTGTTTCAAGAAAGCTTTACAAAAAACAAAGCCATGCAAGCTGTACAAAATAAATTACTGTTTTCAATTAAAATAATAAATAACAAATACACAAACAAATAGATCACATAACATGTTAAATATACAAAAGCACATATTGCAGAAAAAGCTGAAAAATATAGTCTTCCTTGCTTGGCCAATTGGCTGTTCTTCTTTACAGCAAATTAAAGATTCCTAGTTATTTTTTACAAAACCTTTTTTATGTGTCAGTATTGTCAGTCTCTGACAATATGTATTGTAGGAGACTGCATATTAATCCAGTAAATATGCCATATATCATCTTAAAAATACCTATTATATACTAGAGGATTTTCATAAACCTGCATTTGATAGACCTTGTGCCTATAATAGTCCAAAGTCCTTGAGTTAATGAACTTCTGACAGTACATTTACACTTCACTGTGACTGTGCTTCAGAGAAAAATGATGAAATGAATGCTGAAACAACAAACACACTGGTTGAAAATAACACAAGGGCTTCAAGCATACAGTCATGCTTAATATGTATTGTCAGAGGCAGAAAGCTACAAAGGGTGACAGAATATATGCATAATGGCGCATATAAAAGATACATTTATCAACAAAAGAAAGTGTTGAATAAAAACACTAAATATTTGATAGAATTTTCAGGTCCTGTAAGCACACGAACATTGCATTAAAGCATTTGTGCTTTTAAGTAGATAAAGTTTTAATGGCTATAATAGACAGAGTAAAAAGGACATTTGTAAAAGTTTGGTTCACCAAAAAAATAAACATTTTGTCATCATTTACACAACCCTCAAATCGTTCCAAGACTGTATGACTTGGGCCTACTTTCTTTTGCAAAACATTAAAACAAGATCAATTTGGCAAATGTGTTTGAATTTTTCAAAATATCATCTTTTGTGTTCCACAGATGAAATTAAGTCATACAGGGGGTGGGTTCACGAAACATTATTAAGAAGGAATTTCTTCTTAACTGCCGTTTTCTTATTTTTTAACTTTAGAAAAGTTATGAATATTTTGTATTCCCAAAAATTCATCTTAATCTTTTTCCTTAAGATTGTTCTTAAGACAAAACCTAAGAAGAATTCAAATTCTTGAAAAGAATATTCTTAAAAATCCTCGTAAATAACTTCTTAATTTTAGGACAGCCCCAGACTTGTCTTAAATCCGAAACAATAATAATTATTTAATGAAATTATTGGGTTATTTCAAATTAATTGTTATATTTTAGCATTACAACAACAGCTACATATAATACATAGAAGGACTAGGGACGTGCACGATAGTGCTGCAACGACTCGTCGACGTCATCGATTACGTCGACTACAAAAATACGTCGACGTGCGTGAAATGTGTCGACACGTCACACTCTTTGTTTACATCTCACGTAATGGCATACTGGGAATGGAGAAAGTTGCATTCTATCACAAAAACAGAGACCACTGTTATCAAAAGTATGGGAATGCTTTAAACAGAGGACAAATAAAATGGCCCTTTGTTCCCTTCACAAAACTGATATGGTGGACCACGGCAGCACAACTTCGATTCACGAGCACCTCAGAGGAAAACATCTTGGCGCTCTCCGATGTTATGGTTTAACTGGTTACCGTGTGACCTGGTTCAGGTCTGATATTCTTTGCGCTTGCGGCATTCTGGAAAGTTGAGATGTTTGTAAAAGGTTGAAATATTATATTAGAAGTTGTACTTATATTTTTTTTGTAAAGTTATCCAAAGGATTCATTAGCTAATTAAAAAAAGAACATTAGATTAATTATTTATTGTAATACAAATAATCGTTAGATTAGTCGACTAATCGAAAAAATAATCGTTAGATTAGTCGACAGAAAAAATAATCGTTAGTTGCAGCTCTAGTGCACGATGACTGTTAATGTTAACATGATCGCTCATGATTAGCCTGTGTATGACGCTGCTTTTTGCTGACTTAAAACTCATAAGCAACTCTAAAATGAGTCAGATAGGGAGCTTTAATTGAAAGCCGTTAATTTGAGCCGATAAATACATAATCTTTGGCAGTAATCAGCGCATATGAATGCGCAGGACGCATTTGATGTAGAAGCGTGGACTCGCATAACGGAAGCGATCACTCAGATGAGAGCGCAAAAACACGGCACAAAAATGAATGAAACATATAGCTGCAGCTTGAGACAGGCTAGCACGGCCCCAGGTTTGTGCTAACATTAGGGTGAGTAAATTATGGCAAAATTGAACAGCCTTACATGTCCTTTAAAACACAGTCTGTCTGACCTGAGCATTTATCAGTCTTTGCTTTCATCTTTCTCTGCTCAAGTCCATACTGCCAAATCTTCATATTTTCACAAGATCAACAACGCTACAGACACACGTACCCTCTTCAAAACATTCAATTCTCTACTGTCCCCATCCAGTCCACCACTTCTATAACAACTGATGATTTAGCCACATTCTTCGCAGATAAAACTAAAACAATCAATAGTCAGTTCTCAGCTCCACACACACATAAATTCAATCCAACTCCATCCAGGCCTTAAACTTCCCCCTTCTCCTTCTGTCCCGTCACTGAGGCAGAAGTATCTAAACATCTTCTCTCCAGCCATCCTACAACATGTTTCAGTTGGTTTTGTTTGTGTATGTTCTTTGACTCTCAAAGCTGTGATTCCCATCCACTTACATTATAGGACTGAAAGGCTGCAACGTTTCAGTTAAAAATCTCAATTTGTGTTCTACTGAAGAAACAAAGTCACCCACACCTTGGATGGCCCTGGGGGTAAGCAGATAAACATCAAATTTTAATCAAATCAAATAATATCCCTTTAAGATGAATCACTTGATGCATTCCCCAAATGTAAGTCACTTTGCATAAAAGTGTCTGCTAAATGAATAAATATAAAAATGTAAATGTAAACTTAATTTGGCCAAGATGGTCTTTGCCAAATACATAAACTCCTACATACGAAGTGATCCAGCATGAAAGGACTGGAAAATCACAAATGAAACAATCTCTATTGGTTTTGTTTTACAAGTGCAGATATTCATTCTAAAATAAGAGTTAAAATGATTATGCAAATGAATCATGACTGCTGGGACTCAGCCCAGAAGGTCAAGGCCAATCACAAAAACCATCAGGACTTAAATGATGTCCACACTGAAGCACACTAATGACCTTCCCTGTGTGACGGGTCAAGCTAATGTGCTTGGCCTCTCAGGATTCTGACAGAAGTTAGCCACAGCAGGCCGGAACTGGTTTTGTCTGTTTCCTTGAGATCAAAGGACCGGTAACGTCCAAACTAGCCTGTGTTCATCAAAACGTGATCCTGTGTGTAAATTATGTGTTCTATTGAGCCCCTAAGTGCGCAGTTGTTAAGACAGGACTGGGAATAAGACTGACCAGAACTGTGGCACTGAGAACCATAAGGGAACTAGTGATGTGCGGTTCGTCTCATAACCCGTGGGTAACTCGCGGGTCGGGTTGGGACGGGTAAAGAAATTGGCACTTTATTGCGGGGCCGGTTGGGGCAGGTCACTAAAAACAAAATTTTAAAAAATCCATTTATGTTGCATGGAATTTAGTGGTGGAAATTTTAATTCTTTCAAGAGATTCGTTGATTTTCAGTTCGTTCACCAAAATGATTAGTTCACTGATTCGTTCAGTGACCATTTCTTCATATAACACAAATACGCCAGCAATTGGCAAAAAAGAGTGTCTTATGTGTTATATCTTAAGTCAACGAACGTATTTAGTTGTGACAAAAACTGATTTGGCTTTATTAAAGTGTGTGCATGATCGCATTAAATAAATAATTGAAATTAATTTTTCAGATTAAGAAAGCACGAGGTTTAATTGGGGATTAAACGTGGAGTTATGTTCTGTATTCTAAATATGAAAACAAGCGTATGTTCACTTATAACTGTGCTTTGTATCTGCTGATTGCTGATCGAGATTTACATGCTTGGCTGACTGACCCTGTATACTCTCATTCATTTCATTCATGAACAGAGTATGTATCAGTTCATTCAACTCGTTCACGAATGGGAAGATGGTATTCGTTCACTACATTCAACAAGTCACATGCTCCGTCACATCTTGAGTAACTCTTTGACAGGATGAAACAGTTCACAGAGCTGTTCACGAGCCGCGCATGTGCTGCTAATAGCACCGCTCTCGCGCGCTGCTGTGGAGAGAGGAACTTTAGTGAACGAGAAAAATGAGTCAGTGGATTATCTAAACGAGAACGATTCGTTCACCTAAAAGATTTGTTCACGAACGAACCATCACAGTGCAATTACTTATATTAGTCTATATTAAATATCTGGAATATATATTTTCATATTTTATTAGGTTCTTTGATAAGGTTACAATACGAAGGTCTAAGTAGCAACGTAACTTCCGTGATGTCCCCAAGGGTGGGGCGAGTCGGAGCGGGTCAAGTAATATTACTTTATTTGAGGGGCGGGCCAAATCATTTCATAAAAGCGAGAGGGTGTAAAAAAAAATAAAAAATATTGAGAAAATCACCTTTAAAGTTGTCCAAATGAAATCTTAGCAATGCATATTACTAAACTAATAGAAAAATTAAGTTTTTATATAATTACGGTAGGAACTTATACAAAGTATCTTTATGTAACATGATCTTTTATTCTAATGATTTTTGGCATAAAAGAAAAATCTATAATTTTGACCCATACAATGTATTTTGGCCTATGAATGCAAACATATCCTTTTTTTGGTTCTTAAGAAGCATTTTGAACAGTTGATGCTTGATATTTCTCTGGAAAACATTATTTTTTTAAGGATTCTTCAATGAACAAAGGTCAATAGAACAGCAATTATTCTAAATGGATTTTTTGATGTCACTTTTATTAATTTAGGATTGTTTGAAAAAAACTATTATTACATTAATATTGTTACTACTTTTAGTTAGTTACTTCCTAGTTCCTAGCATTGCAAGTAACTAACTACAGACATCTTAAACACTGGGTCAGGGAGGCTTGTGGGACATATGCTTTGAATGTTCATGTCTTCTATATTGACAAGATATCGCCAGTAAAAGACAAAATTAAATGATGTATCTCTCTCTCTTCAATTGCACTGGAGACTCAGTCCCACTCCACCTACATGCTCTCTGTAACCATCATTGTTTGGGGTTCTTGGAAAGAAGCTGTAACAAAATAGAAGAGAAGAGAAAAGGTTGCTTATGAAAAAATAATAATAATCAAGTTAGTGTTAATTAAATGCGTTCTCTGAATCTAAAACACAGCAGATGGATTTTTTTTTTCCTTGGCCACAAGTGCATATGGCATCAATTCTGGAGTGTGGGAATGTCCAAGATAGAAAAATCTGTGAATGAGAAGTAATGAATTTTAATGCTGCCATTCTCTAGCAGACATCGACAAGGCTGTCTGCCAATCTTACAGTGAATACAGTAGTTTCAGCCAATCCATTTCAGGACCAATATGTCAAATGTCAAACAGGGTCTGTCATTCAACAGCCATTTCTACTTTGAATCCTTGCATTGTTCTAATATGCTGAAATATTGATGACCAATTTGTGACATCAGCAGTGTCTCAAAAAGCCTGGGCTACGAGGAGACACTTCACTTTAACACCAATATGTCTCTTTTGCTTCTTATGCAAAAAATAGTAGGCATTAATGGTGAAAATGAAAGTGCATAACATATTATTACTATACTATATTATATATTACTATATTATAGTTATGTTTTTTTTAATTTAGTGGTTTCTCAAATTGTATATAAAATTAATTGTATATATATATATATATATATATATATATATATATATATATTAATATTTTTTATACTTATGTATATAACTATAATATATTACTTAAAGTTTTAGTTGGACAGTGAGAGTCTTTGAGCTAAAAGAAACACTTATTTAAAATAACATTTAATACAGCTCAAAATATGTCAGAAAGGTTATTTTATATTTCCTATATAACAGTTCCTTTAAGTCATGCCAATTAGTCATTTCGAATAATATACTGTACTACATTTTCCCACTACAGCAATAAATCCAGTGAACAATCACACAGCTGAAGGACAAGCATTTGAGATGCTGGTTTACAGCAACTGCTGCAGTTGATGTGGAAATATATCCGCTATTTTTTGACTCATTAAATGCATAATGTCTTTGGCTAATTCACATGTTTCACCTTTTGAGTGCTTATGGATCATGGTCACAGGGGGCAAGCGTTTGAACAGTGGGCAGTATTGTTCAGGTTCTCTGAGCCCCCATTACTGAGCTCAGGCAAAGCTGCTAATGTGGAGCACGACTAACCAGACAGAGCGCTAAGCCTGGGCATGAGAATTTCACCAGGGTCTTACAGAGTACCCAGTCAGTCTACAAACTGTGCTGTTGACACTCGAATGACATTCCTCAGTTTTGGAGTTTACACTCAGCACTTTTAAGAGTACAAACTGTTTGGCAAACATTAAAAGAGATCAAAACATCTCAGAACTTAGGTTCGTGATTTCATTAATTTATTTTAGTTGCAATGTCAACACTCATCTGAAAAAATAAAAAGGATCTCAGTGAAGCCAGAAGTGTAATATCTAGATGCAGAACGTAGTAGGCTGTTGTATCTAGAGATGGAATCAGATATTCAAACTTTTGGTTATATATTAGATAAAACTAGAGACGCACAGATCGACTGGCTGGGGATCGGAATTAGTCGATTTCCCTCTTAGGAAAGCCTCTGCCGATTCCGAGCCGGTCCATTTTTTCATCACACTTATGCTCACACCTACTATGTTAATCGGCGTGGAAACTTATACAATAATGGTTCAATAAATACAACAGGTTAAAATTAAGTGACTTACATTGAAGACAAAATATTGACAGTTATCTCTCAATTTTGCGGAGAAAAATAGCAACGCACAGCAGTGTTTCCTTACTGAATGAGTTTGTTGATACCAATTTCATTTGAATGGTAACAACTGTACAGTTTCTTATTATTCTGAATTAAATTAAACAATGTAAGAATTTGATGTGAAAGATTACATGGTATTGGGGGGAAAAATACCATTTATCAACATTGTGGGACATCTGTATCGTTACAGCAATTCATTTTCAGGTTCACTCTTCATTCCAGTCACAGAGCACTTTATTTTGAGAGCTGTTTAAATGAGAGCTCTTTAGCTTAGTCCAGAATGGAGGAATTGTAATGTTTTATCATTTATTTTATGTATATATTTGCTTGCATTGTCTTTTTAATAACTATAACTGACACTATATGCAAACAAAAACCAATCGAAATCGGTAAGATCTACATCGACAGGTCACACTTACAAAAAAAAAAAAAAAAAAAAAAGTGTAAATGGCCAAGAAAATTACAATAGGTGCATCTCTAAAACATATGATGGGTCAGGGTCACATTCATAATCATTAGCTTTTGCGGTGCGCTGTGGCAAGATTTATTCATGCACATGAGTGTTTATTAGGCGATGTAGGCAATTCAAGTCTTATTATAATGATTTCAATTGTTTATTAATAAATGTGCGATTAGCAAACTTATACTTAACATGAACGACTACTAGTAAACCAGAAAAATCCCTAGTCAAGGACAGCCCTAATTTAACTTTACCAACTGAAACTTCACCACAGATCAGTTTCTGACAGAATGCCACTGCTAATTTCACACCTATAAAGACTGAAACTTTGACACAGGTAAATTAACTATGCCAGACATTTACCACAACACACTTAAAACATTTTCCGCATTCTGTCGGCCAGCATCTTCAACACGGTTTGTTCATTTTTGTCTTAAAATTTCGAACGTTGTCCAAACATAACTCAAGTAAATATTAAATGCAACCCTAAAGCTCTCGTACTGCTTTCCTAATTACAAGATTTCTCAAAAAAGCAAATTGTTGGCTTTGAGACAATGGAAAGAGCAGCCCAGAGGGCCAGGCGAGCAGGGGGAGCAGAGGGCAGGAGGGGGCTGACTGCCAGATTGGTCCCACTGAGCCAATGTTTCCTTCATATGTTCAAGTCCTGGCAGCATCCTTCCTACCAGTTCACATGTAACCAGGCAACTGTACAGTCGGCTGGACGTAATGCCTAACTGATCGAGTACAAGTGCTCCCATTTAATGGAGAAGGAAAGGAGTTTCATTCTAGCAAGTCAGGTGACTGAATCCATTTAATTGAGATGACCAAATGATCATGCCTTCTTACGGTTTGCCAGCCAGCAGATCTGGACCTACTGTAGTAGGTGGGAACAAGTTACTGTCTTTGAACTGATTGGTTGAATGAAGGATTCAATGAATCAAAGACAGATTATGTGAGTAAATCATTCACTGAATCGTTTATGTTCATGAAAAAACACTCCTGTACAAACAGTCGCTTAATATATATATATGTTACATTATTGCAAGTTAAAATAGTTTGGACATTTGCTACAACAGAAATGTAGAGGCTGGATCTCTTGGAATTAGAATAACCCTGCTCTAAAGTTTACTCCCAATTCCAATTGCTACATGAGCTCCATGTATGGCAGGGTTGAGAATTTCTCTCTTCACTAAAGTATGATTTCATTGGTCTCTCTTTGTGTATCTTTAATAGTTCACTGCTGGCGAAACATCAGAGTGGGATGCTTTTAACACAGCCTAATAATTACCACAGCATATTGCATATTTAAGGGTAACTCTTGCCAAAAGAAATATCTGTAATGAGAAATGAAGCGTATGAAAATTAAATAGCAAGACCTTTAACCAAACTCTCTGTTTTGATAATGCAGCCTCAAAAAAATTTCCAACCTATCCATAAAACTAATTTCACTGTCAATCAATTAAAATTTTTGGCAAAGTAATGACATTTCTGAATTAATCGCATATCTCAATATGAATTGAACTATAAAGATCATTTGAAATTTAATTGAAAATTTTAAGTTTTTAGGATCCTTTACAATGTAAGGCATTTAGAGGACAGAAAACATGATTCATTGCATTCATTTTTTGGTTTCTGTTTTAATAATTGCACTAAATGAACACATCAACTTGCCAGTTCTAGTGTTTTGTAACTCCTACCTAAAAGGTCTAAGATTCCAGCTTGTCCTCCCACTGGAGTCTTGACTATTTGCAGAGGCTCTTGCTACCAAGGCCGCTAAAGTGTCATTCAGTTGCCTTGGCAATCACTTCTTGAATACACTCAGGTTCATCCTCAGAGGCTGATGCACACACATATGCGCTTCATTTCCGAATACAGCACAGAAGCCATTTAAGTACGAGTCCTAGTTCAAATTTTACATCTCAGAACAGCCAAGAAACATGGTGGAATGCAAAAAAATAAATAAAACATAAACATGAAAAAGTGAAATATATCAAGAAATCAAATGTTGAATAAATTTATTCCAAATAATAAGAGAGGAAACGATCAAATGAGATGAACATGAACTTTTCCTCTGTAAAGAAATTTCACCCTAATATGAGTGAGCGATTAAATCACATTTGCAGTTCAGCCCATCTGATGTGAATAAGCAATTTAATTCTTTCCTGATGCTTAAATGGATGAAAACAAACTAGACAAAAAATCCGGAAGAGTGGAGAATTAAAACAAGAACATTTCCTGAAATGGTATGGCATTTAGACAAGGAGAACATGAAGTTTCCTGTGTGTGACTCAGCTTTGGTGTTAAACCGATGTCAGATCTACTCTGCTGTAGGAAGATAAATCAAGTGCAGTGGATTTATTGAGACACAACTAAGTTCCAAACACTACTGTTCTTCATTGAGTAAAACAAAATTGATGTGAAAATCTCTCCCTCACTCATTATTCTGCACAAGGTCCTTAAAATGCGAGGCGCGGAGGGGAGAGAAGTAACATAAGTCCTCACTTTTGCAAATAATTACCATAATGGCACTAAAATGATGTCTATTCATCAGCTTGAAATTGTCACCCATAATTAATTTCACCATTCCGTCCACTATTTCAACCCTCTTATAAGTGGCAGAGTGCTGTATCAGTGTTGATCTCCAACCTATTACTTACTCAATTTTTATGACTGTCAGTCATATCTAAAAAAAATAATAACTCTGTTATTATTAAAAAATAAATGTGATAATTTCAGTTTTTAAACCTGTAAATACTTACCCCGGGGTTGCCAGGTCCATGAAACAAAACAAGCCCAATTGCCATTCGAAACTATCCAAATCACATTTACGCCATCTGTTCCCTCTGTCAAAATCACGCGAAAGGGTGACAGCTTTAATTAAACAAACTTTAAAACAAAAACTATGGTAGCAGCATGAATTGGCAACCCTAACTTTCCCCTTAAAAACAAACTACCTTTTGTAGTCATATTAGAGCGGCATAATTAATCGAATTTCGCGATTACAAATAGATTTTAGGTCATATCATCCAGTCCTAGTTTGGGTCTTGGTGTTTTATGCATAACCCAAGTAAGAAAAATGCAATATTGATCCGTAAATGCTTTGAAAATACTTGAAGCATTTTTGCCATGCTGCGTGTCTCACCATTAATGAATTCAACACTGCTTCCTGGCACAATAAGTGTTCCCTGGCACCAACTAAACCAATCCATGTTACCATGTGAGATTTAATTTAGACCATAATATATTCGTATATCAGGTCTGAGCACCCGTGGCCTTGTTTCAGTCACCTGGATTTGCTATGGCCACCCTGTGATTAGCACAAATAGCGTGTTATATTAATAAGCATATGGGCTCACAGAGTGAAGCCACAGCTAGACAGCTGGGATATTGTTTCCCTGAATTGAGCTGCTCCGGTCTTTCCATGTGCCACAAACGCTCGCTGTTGTATTCATGGAATTCACAAAGCTCCGTGCTTGGATCCAAATAACAGCTGTTACTGATACATATGAGAGACCCGTGAACCTCGCTTTGTTTTGTCCAGCCTAATCACTTAAGGCAAACTGGAAAAAAAAAGAAAAAAAGCTACGAGCAGAGGCAAATAGGAGTGAGAGGAGAACATACGTCACAGGCTAACACTCTTTAAACACATCCCGGAGGACTGACATGATGAGGTCATCCATTTTCCACTTTGCTTTAATGCATCCGAGTTTTTTTTATTCTTTAAACGGGCTGGTAAGAAACCTATTTGAGGCATGCTGAGTGCTACAGTAGTGTATGTGCGAATTATAGCATTACACAAATTCTGCACACTTTTTCCTCACAGTTTCTGAGTTAATAATGGAGTTAAAATCTTCAGAATTCTGTGGAATGGTTTAAGTATGGCAACATGTTAAAAAGAGCTCAGACAGAGTATTACACTCTTAAAGGCAAATGTTATCAAACAGGCAAAATATTTAGCAAACAAACAACATTTTGTGGACATTTAGCTTTCTGTGGATTTCTGCATGCAGATTTTTTGCAGGTCTAGTCATTTATATTTCAGGGTGACAGCAGAATCCACAACACTGCATATGTCTAGGCTATATTTGGTAACAGAATGAGTAAGCTTTATCACATCCTTGTAAAGCATTACAGAAGCAAAAGGAGGAAAATGAGCCTTTATCAGCTTATCTTAAAAAGGCTGAAAATGATAAGAAACAGCTCATCTTAAGTAGGCATAACAACTTGAAAGGATAATTCAGCCATGATATTTCTATCATCGTTTACTAACCCCCGTGTCATTCCAAATCTGTAGGACTTCCTTGAAAGTCTCTGGGGAAAAATAAATTAGTAAAAAAAAAAATAGTGATTTCTGTTCATGAAATCCAGTTAACTAATAGATTGCACAGTTCCTGTGAACTACTTTTGATATATTTTAGTACATTTGTTTGCTTGTAAGCTTCAGTGCCCTTTTGAAATTGCACAAAAAGCATTAAAAAAAAAAAAAAATGGCATCAGATAAAGGTTTTGCATGACAAGAGGGGGAGAAGAATGATGACAAAATGTTCATTTGTGGGTGAACTATCCCTTTAAATCATCTTCGCTGCATTCCTCAAGTGCTCCAGGGCTATGTTTCGGAGAAATGCTGTCATGATGGGGGTCCTGGGGCTGTCAGCTGAGTCTTGCCATAAAATTATAGTTATGAGTTATTCCATGTCTCTCTCAGGATGTCGACTAAGAGCTGGAGAAATTCATCATGCATGCCCGCCACTGTCACACTGAACGTCTGTGTCCCCGGAGGCCTATAGCACACTTAAGGACCTATAGGGCTGATCAGTCTTTCTCTTATTTATCCATCCGATATTAACAGAGTAGAACTTAACCCAACAAAGCTGTACACATTGATAACAGAGAGAAATGTGGATGCACATTTCAATTATTTCAGTCAAATTCAATTCAGGAGAAGATTTTGTACGGAAGACACGACTGTAAGCCTCCAGAAGCATAAAACAAGCCTTTACTAGCACTTTAGAGATATTAAATATGAACAGAAAAAAAGACTTCAGAACTATAACTGTAAAACCTGGCCACAAAAACAGGAAAACTTAAATTTTGCGCCTTGTTTTTTTTTTTTTTTTTTTACTTAATTGTCAGTCAATTAATTTGCTAAATTGCTGTTGGATGTGCTCACCCTTAAAATTGATACACACATTTTCTGCAAGAAAAAGACTTTCCTATTCTTCAGAAAATGGTTAAAATAAAATAAAATAAAAATTAATAATTGTAGCTGTGTCCAGAATTTTTACTGGTAGTGTATAAGAAAGGGGGAAAAAAGGGAACTAACCGACAGTTTTTTGGCCTAAACTTTCCCATTGGGATTGACTGGGCTGAGATTACAGAATATTTTTACAACCATCTAGACACGTGATTTGTTAAAAATGGTTTCAGATTCTCTAGAGACACCAAACTGAGTGTGGGAGTCTGAAAACTATGGGAGAGCAAACTTCAGTCCCTGAAAACATGAAGTTTCACATGTGAAGCTTTGACTTAAAAAAAAAAAAAGAAAAAAAGAAGAAGATACAAAGAAAAGGGACAAGTTTTACAAATCTATAGCTAAGAAATGTTGTTTCATTACAATAAATAATTAACTTTTAAAAGTTTTCAATCTAACATACAAAGCCTCCAGCCCACACATACTTTCTCAAGCCTGATTTGGGAGCAAGAGAAATGAAAAATGAACCCCCCATGTTGCTGATGACATTGTCCAGTTAATATGTCGACAAGACCCGCTGCCTTTTGGCCCACTGACACGACCCTGTACATCACTCTCATTATCATACCACCCACTGCTCACATTCACACCTCTTCCTCATATTAGTATTAGTAACAGACCAATGTAGCCAGGTCAATAAATTAATCAATATTTGGCCATTTTGAGATAACCCTGCCAGTTTAATCGATTAACTGAAGCAACACAAATATAGCCAAAAACCTGGACAATGTACAAAGCACAATTTCTGTTTTCAAATACTTTTAGTATGTGCATATGCACTGGTGAGATTTTTTTCTAATAATAAATTAAGATAAAATTTATTTTTAAACTGCCTTCTCTAAATTAAATTGCACTACATGATAAAAATACTACATGGTGGAACTGCAATAATGTTGGACAAGCAACTAATTAACAGCTAAGCAGTCTTTAACTGTGCTGTGAGGAGGGCTGAATCACTGACAACCCTCTGCTGGGCCAACATTGCCACAGACAAGAACATATTTATGGTCTGCTATAAATCTTTATGCTATAACTGGATGACAATTTTATATATATATATATATATATATATAAATCTTTTTTTTTTTTTTTTTTTTAAAGCCACGACAGTAAGTTGTTGTCAGCGGGGGAAAAAATCTTTGAGTTTTGGCAACCTTTGGCAGTTTTTGCCTAATTGTGTTTTTTTTTTTTATTATTTCTAATATATATATAAATATCATTATAATTTATGATTCTTTTTTTATACAAAAAAAAAGAAAAAAAATATAGAAAATAAATATTTCTTTTTACTACCCATCTTCACGCTGCATTTTCAGGATTACAGTGACATATCAAGGTTCAACGTCAGTGGTGCTGTGGACATATCTAAAAAGCATCCATCATTGGACCTTCATAAACAAGGCCAATTATAAAAGGTTTACTATAACTGAATAGTTGACAAGTACCCCCGACTTGTCATGTGGTTACCTACCCTTGTGGTAGAACAAAATGACTTTGCCAGCAACACAACAAAATATAATTGTCAGGCTTAAAGATCATAAATGTTGTGTTCTTCTAGCAAGTTACAGCCAGCTAAATTTCCTTTTCAGCAGTGGTGGAATTCATGGAATGCAAATGTTTCTTGAGCCTTCATGGTATAATCTCTTATATTTTCTATAAATATTAATCCAGTTGGATGATAAAAAGAGGAGGGAAAAAACGTACAATCAAGGCAAAGGGTAGCAGAAGCTCACATTAAATTTTCATCACAGCAGTTTGAGATGAGAAAGAGCTTGGCCTTTCTTCTCTCCTGCTGGGGGAGAGGGTCATTCAACCACATTGCAAACCATGTCCACATGTGAAAATATGAAAAACACTACGTTATAAAGTGTTGTAAAAACATGTCTAAAGTATTTGATTACGAACACATTTAAAATACAAAACAAACTTCTAACGACATAAAAAATGATGTCTACAACCACATTTTTGACTCAGGAAAATGGCGAAAAGAGTTTTTTCGGATCCATAATGTTACATCTATAACCACATTTTTCATTAAGTAGTATATTGTTAACATACATGTAACAAGCTATATGAATTACCAAAATCTGCTTTTTACTTTAAAATTTACTGACAACCACCGTAGTAATAAAGGTGATCCAACACAACCCTCTTGACTAATCATAATTAAACGTATGTGACCCGTCCATAAAACATGGGTGATACTTTTACAGTACCACACCACCCTAAAATAATGCAATAAACATTTACTAAATAACATTAAATATAACCAAATTAGGAACTAATTATTTACACAAATAGATTCGTAATAATAATAATGATATAGTAATACGTCACATGGTGACTTCTTAGAATGTCCCTTTACTGCATTACACTGTAATATGGGTATTTAAAGTTTTAAATAAAAACCGTAAGATTACATATAATGCAATGTTGAACCATTTAAAGTTTGGACTATAGTATTTCTTGCATATATTTTTACAGTGTAAAAAAAATATATGCAGTTAACCATTTAAAATTTCAATTAATAAAAATGAGTTTTGAATGTTTGGAAAGATTAATAATAAAATGTATTAAATGTACTACCACTCAGTTTTCCTTTTTTTTTTTTTTCTTCTTGGTTTGTAACGTTACAGAATAACTAAGGTCAGCTGTTCACCTATAATGAACATTACAGTGGAGTAAAGCAGTGGTTTTGGATCCAGGTCCTGGGGACCCATCACTCGGTTCTGTAGCAGAGAGCTCATGGTGGGTGAGTTAAGGCCATCTTGACACATTTCTCAGCTCACGACTTCTAAAGCCATTATTAAAACAGTATTTATTACACCTTTTCTAGTAAAACATGTCAAGAAATGCGTCACATCTCACTACAACAGCAAGCAACTGCTTACGTGAGAAGCAAATCCCTGAAATGTTTGTGACATCAAACTTAAAATCTATTCCTTAGTCCCTAAAACCTGGTTATTTACAAAACAATGGCATCTCTTAAGTGGGCAAGCTTATTATTTTTGTGCAAAAGCCTATTTTATAGCATAAGAATGACTAAGGCAGCCAAGAGGTTTTTCCACCCATAGTTTACCTGAAAATTGAATTAGATTAGATCTGGTCCACTGAACATTTATTAACATTTCTAACCCTGAAAGAAGAGAGCACATACACATTTTACTTGATCTTTCCTGACAACATAGCATCGCCTCACACAGAAACGGACAGAGCAACAATAAGCAAATAACAGTTCATTTTATATCAAAATGATTTGAATAAAAGCAGAATAGGTCATTTGCCTGCCACTTATAGAAGCATATTGAGTTTCCTTTCCTGGAAAGTGGAGAGAGAGAGAAAGAGAGAGAGAGAGAGAGAGAGAGAGACCAACTGTTACTTCTGCTCTCTGAGGAATGAAAATGTCAGTACAGTACTTACTCCTCAAACAAGTAAATGTAGCCTAAATTTCTCATGTAAAGCCTAATGATCTGAAATAATTTGAATCACACTTCTCTTTTGTTCTGCATTATTGAAGTACTGTAGCTGATAGAAATGTGGTTATCACATCTGAGTGTTTTACGGACTGGCCATATGTTCCTTTTGACTCGGTGTCATTTCATAGATCTTTGCCTGTCTGAGCTCTTTTTCTAAATCCAGTCTAATTTTACTACCGTAATCATTTGTGGAATATATTTTGACTACAAAAAGTTTGAATGTTCCCCACACCCTCTATGGAAACCATTGTGAGAATTGGTTTATTCCTGACTACAATGCAAAAATGAACATGACAACATGGCCAGCTGGCTTCCCTCCAATATCCTTTTACAACAGTGACAGCCCTATGGAAAGTGCATGGACAACTTTTGAAGCCTGTTCAGGAACCTGCCTGTAAAAATGAGCAATGATGCAAACATTGGAACTGGCTTAGAGACCTAGGATTTATTTCTAGAGAGAAGAGGGAATCTGCTTTTGATCACACTAAATGACCTACTAGTAACAAAATACTAATCTGTTTAAGTTCATCAACTTTTGTCAGCAAGAAAAATATTGAAGATCCAAATATGGAATAATACTTCATATCCCTACTTAACAATTACAAACTTAGAAGCCCGGGATTTTAACATTTACAGAAAAATACATAAATGACATTTGCAAACAAATAATGCTATGCCTTTTGACTTCATCTTACAGTAGATCATTTAGTCAAACACGATTGCAAAAAGGTATCAAAAAGAGATGTTTGAAGTCAGTTTCCCAAACATTAGGTTTGTCTAAATTCTATACATGAAAAAAGTGAAATAAACATAAAAAAAATTAAAAAAAATAAAAACTTTTGGTAAAATATTAGCTATGGTATTTTTCCATTTAATGCAAAGCAATGCATACACTGTTCAAAGCATTGAAAACACTTTAATATGATACTTATGTTATTTTAAAATTAAAAATAAAAGTCACAGTCATTTTGAGAACTGAAAACATTCTGCATTAGGATTTTGAGAAGCTATAAATTTCTCGCTGTACCCCTTATGTGCTTTTTCAAGACATTCAAAAAGAAAGCATTTAAGAGGGACACTAAGATATTTGTGGGAATGACTTTAGAATTGCATGCTAGCTTTAATGGGCCACTCACACAGCAGGTTGACACTAAAATTATATGAAATACATGTGGACTATTACATTTTCCAGCCTGCCATTTACAATTATAAAATTAGCGTGTTTACATGATTTGACACTATGTGGGAATAACAAACACACAGAATTTGTTGGCGGCAGCATGGCCTTGTAGAAAGAGATGGGTGACAAATAAAAGAGAAACAGAGGGTGGTTCTGCAATAAAAATAACATGCCGAGTTTGGTTTGAATCAGGATGCATTCCAGAGTCTCTACAGAAATAATCGGCTCCATGTGCAAAACATCTTACATCTGAGTTTCTGATCACTGAGTGAAATTCCCAAGAAAAAATATTATTATAAATATTCTGAAGATGATCATAAAATTACTCAAGTGGGTCAACAGAGATGGTCTACTCCAAGACACACTCACGCCTTTTAATAATCAGATGTACACAAGAAATACTAATAAAATCCAACACGGGATAATCTGAAAGCTTCATGAGAACAGCAAAAATCGAACATGCTCTCTGCTCTTATTAAGGGTGTAATTTCATGAGTAGGCCAACTAAAACATAAAATGCAACTGCAAATATTGTTTAAAACTAGGGAAGTCGTGGCCTAATGGTTAGAGCGTCAGACTCCCAATCGAAGGGTTGTGAGTTCTAGTCTCGGGCCGGCAGGAATTGTGGGTGGTGGTAGTGCATGAACAGCTCTCTCTCCACCTTCAATACCACGACTTAGGTGCCCTTGAGCAAGGCATCGAACCCCCAACTGCTCCCCGGGCGCCGCAGCATAAATGGCTGCCCACTGCTCCGGGTGTGTGTTCACAGTGTGTGTGTGTGTTCACTGCTCTGTGTGTGTGCACATTTCGGATGGGTTAAATGCCCAGCACAAATTCTGAGTATGGGTCACCATACTTGGCTGAATGTCACTTTCACTTTCACTTAAAAGTATCATCATTATTTTCTTAAAATTCCTACCAATCTACTAATGGCATAATATACTAATACACTATTGTTCATACAGTATAATATGACCATTGTAATATGCTAATTGGGTGCGAAGAATGTAACACTCTTCACTGCTGAAAGGATTTGAAAAAATGCATGACTCCAATAATCTTAATGTCTTAAGAAAAAAATGCATGTGTAGAAAAAAGAAATTATAATAGTTATTATGCTATTTTCACTTTAAACCATCAAATCTGTCCAGAATATGAGTCCATCATCCACAATAACGCTTGCCCCAATAAGTGTTAAAAGATTAAAGATCCTCCCCAGTTGTCTGTTCATATTAAAATCCACCAAAATGTTTTTGCTTGTAAACGGTGCTTGATCTGTGCATATTTATCTCCTAATTCAGACATTTCCTGGAAAGAAACCAATATTATGGATAGAAACATGTATTTTAGTCAGAATCAACCATTTCAATTAAAAAACATGGATTTTTTTATATAAATCACAACTTTTAATGAATGGTAATTTAGTGCAGTGTTCATGGAGCAGAACCTGTGGCTTTGGCAGGGATGTTTTGTGCAATATGTCTTTGTTATGGTCCCCGTGTTCACAATATCATATGGATTACTTGTGGAGTATTGTGATGCTTTTATTAGCTGTTTGAACAATCAATCTGACGGCACCCATTGACTGCAGAGGATCCAAAGAAAAAACTAACTCTACAGTACTTCTAATCTACTTCTTGGATGGCCTGAGGAGCTACATATTTAGCCAATTTTCATTTTGGGGTGAACTATTCCTTTAAGTGCAATAAGAAAAGAAAAAAGTTACACAACATATGATAAATAAACCATCAGAGCTCATAGTTGAATTAAGTACCCCAAGATGTGGTTCCTAATAAGACATCTAAGCCATGGACTGCAGCAATTGTTAAAGAGAGGTGCAGGTAGCCACCCACACACACACATCAGAGCTTGATTACCCTCAGGTCGACCTTGACAACAGGAAAAACAATGCAAGCGGGGAGTGAAGAAAAGAGAGAATAAAGACTCCCAGAACCAGCGGCATCTGTGCCTTAATTAGAACCTCTAATGGTAAGATCGCACATTCACTGGAGGTGGTTAAGAGATGAAAAGCAGGGGTCCTCTCACAGGGAAGCCCTGAGTGCTTCGGCATGGTGTTTGTGAGAACAGGCCTTGGTTGCTAAGATACAACAAGCACGATGAGGGTCTGCACTCATAAGAGACATGTCAGAGTCTGGTTTTGAAAGGTAACACTAACTCACTCCTACAGCTGTTTTATGAGGGGGAAAAAACTTCAAGCTTCCCAGGCATTACACATATGGTTGCCCATTTGAAACTTGTAAAGTCTTCAAGTTGCCAAACAAAATCTGCAATAAGGCCGGTTGCCTACTACCTCCTGATACACACAGATACATAAATCTATAGACGTATATATTATTGAATGTTTTTTAATAGATATACTTCCAAGGACAGGCACTCACATTTCTCTAAAAAGCCTTAATTATTTAAAACATCAACACATCAACCCAAATAGGCCTTTCTTCAGAACACTGTAAAAAATATATTTTTTAACATTAACATTACATTTATAGTACATTTTACAAAAAATTTTTATAAACAAAATTATTCCAGCGCACCCTGCTGTTTAGTTTTATTATTATTATTAAACACTCTTCAACACGAAACCTAATAATGGGATGATAACTTGAGAAATGAATAAAATGGACACAAATGTTTGGATTTAAAATTGTTATTATAGGGCTGACAGTACTCTTATTAATAATATTTGCATGTATGAAATTAAAATAAACAATATATTGACTTCTAAAGTGACTTTTTGTGATGTCAGTGATATACTTGTTTTTTCCACACTTTTTAATTATTATTAATTTATTATTATTGTTCTACTAATAATTATTGCTGTTGTAATTAATTTAATAATAATAATTATTATTATTATTATTAATAATTTATTAAGTAAAAGTGATCCTGAATAGACTTTTAAAAGCATGATGTGTTCATTAGTTCATTTGTTTCTTCTGCAGAATTTCAATCTACAACTGAAATATGTGATATAATGTAAACGGATTACTCAGACAAAATACATTTCTGCATAAGTTGAGCAAAAGTTGACACAGCATCAAAAGATCATCTGTGTGAGAGTTCCGCATTAGTCCCAAGGGGTGGTGCTTTTCTCCAGCGTGCCGCTCTGAAGAGCACGTAGTCAGCCTGGCTTGGGGGAAGGTTAATGCTTCCATTGGGGTTCACTCTCAAAGGCAAATTAATAGCAGATCTTTCAAGAGGGACAGGAAGGACATCTGTTTTGAATTCCAGTGGGTCTGCATGTTACAGAGTGGGGCAATTCAATTAAATCAGCCACAAACCATGTTAGAGCTGGAGATGTGCCAGGCAGGACTCTGTCCACCTCTGTTCTCCCCCCATCGCTGCTAGCTCCTCTAACTGGGTCCCACCTCTGGCTTTAATGAAGCACACAGGGGAAATGGAGCTGGAGATTGTGAACTGTCGATGATCTGTAAGACAATCCTGAAAAGCACCTTTGGTTTGTTCTTATCCTTAAGTGCATGGCATTTTTCTTGTAGCCTGGTCTTGCTGTAATGAAAAAATGGTATGCAAGATAACCTGTGCTACTTAAAGTACTCAAGAAATAATTGCAAAACATCATAATTGCTAATGAATTTGCAACTGAAGGTTACAAATGATTAGCTGTACTCATCAGGACTTAATTTGTGGCAGAAAAAGTAAGATCTAGCACCTTCAGAACTTGATATGGAAGTGGATATTTATGCTTTATGTATAAAAATGAATAAAATAAGATGGATGGCCTTGTATTGAACCCAGAATGGTTCTTTAAATCTCATCGAAACACTTACAGCAACCTGATTTCACCTTAGCAGTTGCTCTAGTCTAGCCCAGAAACCTTTCATAAAAAGCAGCACCGATATTCACAGTCTGAGGAAAGCCAGTCATCTATGAGAGCACTCTGAATATATGCTTCATCCCAGGATCTATATAAAACCATAGTGAACTATTGAAGAGTCCTGCTAGGTCCCATGTAAACAGAGAGAGATCTGATATGCTAAAGACAACAGCATTGTGTGGAAAGAGCAACAAACACAGCATGCCGTTCCCACACACACCATTCTAATTAGGTTTGAAGTCAAGGGATTTTAAAACACATTTACTATAAAATGTTATATTAGTTGGAAGAGTCGAAAGACTTTAAAAATTCAATGGAGCACAGTGGTTAAGTACAAAAACCATGAAAATTTCCACAGAAGAAATACTGTACTGTTTTTAATGTTATGAAATCTACTAAGACTGATTACAAATATATACAGTGTATATATTTATTGACTGATTAAAATGTAAAAAAAAAAATTTTTAATTATCAAAAGGTTTTTAGAAATGTCATTTTTTGCAAACAAACAAAAAATTAGTGTTAATACTTATTTCAGAAATATTTAACATTTATAACAGTAATCATTAAAAATGAACCAGACTCAAGTCTGCAACTTATTTGCACATACAGTTTAAAGCTGTAAAGCAGTTACTTGTTTCCAATAAAAGGTAACAAGTCACCCAAAAGGAAACGCAAAGTGGAAGCATTCACCATAACAATGTAATAAATCCATACACATCGATTTTAATAGAATACTTTAAATCTGGCGGTTCAACTAAATTCAAGGATTTGCTGAGAAAAAACTGTCGCTTTCATGACTGCAAGAACATCTAAGATCTGTAGAACTGGCTAATAAAGGCACGCTAAGTCTTCTTTTCATGCATTGACACTCTTAAACTTCTGCTGAAAGGTTTGAGGCTCAGGTAACATGGGATTGACAGTTCTTCTAAAGATCTACTGAAATTCTCAGAACTAACGAAAAAAACTACAGAACTGAAAAATTAGAGCACTAAGAACTAGTAGCTAAACTGGGAAAGATAAATGGAAAACACGGAGTGGAGTTTGGAGAGGAGTGATTACGGAACACTCGCAAACGTCCAGCTGTCGTCCAGACTGTTGATTAGAAAGTATTATGCACTGGCTTCTTTTGGAATTTTATTTGGCAGAGGAAAGTGTTGGCTATAAACTACTAAACACATTTTCTTCTTGTTTACAAAACTGCTGCATAAAAATATAATCTCATGGAAGTGTGCACGTAACCAAATAGACTCACTGCAACCATGTTATCTGCCTATGGTCAAATGACCATGCTGACAGTCTTGATTGATAGATAGATAGATAGATAGATAGATAGATAGATAGATAGATAGATAGATAGATAGATAGATAGATAGATAGATAGATAGATAGATAGATAGCACTGTACTAACCTGTTTCCACAAAAAGATGTCCATTTCGTTTAACTTCCATGAGACCAGCACGTGTATGGCAGACAGTATAATCCCAGTGATGACCGCCGCTCTCATCCGCACGGGCAGAAGTGTGTAAATGACGTGGATGAAAAACACGGTCCACCAGATGCCTTCAGACGCGCTGCGCGGCTCCACGAAGATCACACCGATCACCTGCAAAGTCAGCACCACCAAAATGAGCACATAGCAAACTATCCACATGTGATCCTGATGGAAGCCGTTCCTGTTGCACACGACAATCAGCGTGAGGATGAGCAAGATCGTGGTGGTGAAAACCACCACATAAGTGACCCGATAGACCCCTCCAGCGCAGTGGAAGCCCAGCATCACCGCGCACACCAGCACCAGGACGGCCATGAGCATCGTCAGGCTGCTCTGGTTGAGTCGGAAAAAGTAGCGCTGGTAAAGCCTCTCCAACTTCTCCGACTGGAACTTCTTGGATTTGAAGATCTGCATCACGCCGCTGCAGCACGCGCTCATGGAACAGTTGACTTCAGGTATGAGCTCCTCCTCTGGTTTGGACTTGGTTCTGTCCTCCAAACCCAGCTCCACGGACTTGGGTCTCACTTCTCCATCTCGGTACCTCGGGGAAGATCGGTTATTGTTTCGGCTCTCCTCCCCGTGTTCTTGCCAGGCAGACTTGGATCTGAAACTAACCCGGCTAACGGTGGTCGTGGTTCGGGCCGGTTGTCGCTCGAAGTCATCGTCCTCTCTCCACCGACTGTTGGACCGTATGAGCTTTTTGCAGGAGGATCTGGCCGAGTATGGACATCCGTTCGCCACGGACTCAGACTCGCCCCAAGCGGATCTGTGCTCCGTCCCTCCCCTCAGTCCGGGAGCGCCAGCGCCGGGTGGGCTCACGCTGTTAGATCTGGACATGATCTCGGTCACTACATGCAATCAATGACTTCAGGGTGTGCGAATTATGGGGGTTTGATTCCCTAATTAACTCAAATAAAAACTCGGGAGTTTTTACATACAAACATATAACGTTGAACGCTTTCAAATATTGTTTCAGTAGCCGCGCAAGTTAGTCGGAGTGCGCTAAATCTACATCCTACACTCGCCAACAGAAATCGCCTTTGCTTGAGGAGGAAACCATAGCACCAGCTGCTTAACATCTGTTTGTACTGAACGATACATATCTAACGTACTCTTATTATTTTGGTGCAACGCCACAAAGAAATATTTTAAATTAAAGCCGTTAGCGTTTTGTTTTTGTTCAAGAGACACCAACATGGGTGACGCGAAACGAACCGAATCAGATTAAAATGATTCGCGCACTGTATATTAAACTTGTCAATCATGTGTATGTGAGCCCAAATAAATTGTTCGTACAATAAAGATGGGATTACTTCTGGGGACACAGCCTATATTAAAGTAATCTGCCCATTTAAGACATAACTTTGCAGTTAGCTGGTGACTTAAAAAAGTAGTCTAAACCAAAAGTAAGTGTGTGTGTGTGAGATATTGACGTGCATCTAACGTTAATAGAAAAAAGAACTAGTAAAAGTTATCCATTTTCTAAGGTATAAAAGCAGCATCTTGCATACTGCTGTTAGAAATTAGAGCCAATGTAAAGTGAGTACGGTGTTGTAGCAACTTTCCAAGAGAGATAAACACATTTTGCAAGTCAATCCGCTCGTTTTTACATCACAGAGGACCTTAATTAAATTCACAAAGTAGTCGTTTGGGACACATCCACAAGTGTCTAGCGCATTGGGAGGTAAACAGCAGAGGGGGTAATTGTGCGCCCCATTTCAATTCATAGATACTAATACACAAATCACCTCTGAGTGCAAATTAATAGGTTGTATTTTAGGGAATCAACCCCCTAATTAAGACTTGAACCATCCGAGTAAATAAAAACCACACAAGTATGAGTCTATGAAGGTAAGTAGACCTGTATATAGGGTTGAAACGTTTCAGCAAAGCGCGTATCTTCTGTCGATAAACGGAAGCTAACAAATAAAAGTGGCATTAGCCAGATGAGGTAACGTAACCATAACAACAGCAAGCTGCTCGCCAGCTTTCCATCGCGGTTAGTTTCGATACGTCCATGCGTGACAAAAACTAAAGTATCGCTTTATTATAGTTACTTATAACAAATGTGTTTACAAATCTGTTTAAGATGACTCGAAACTGATATTTGTTAGTGGCGCCAAATGGCGATTTGGGTTTGCGCGAGACCAACCTTGAAAGACTGTGGCTCCCCCCAAATAATATTTACATTTAATAATTTAACGGATTTATTTCTTTAAAAAAAAGGCAGAATTATTTTTAAATGGTCTGCCCACCAATAAGTCACTACATAATTCGCACACTCCTTAAAACTGCGTTATTTAGTCCCGATTAATGAGAACTGACCCTACACCCGTCACGCTAGATCTCCACGTTTTCATGACAGGAACAAACAGTGTCCGCAAAAGTGTGGTTTGGTCTGAGCTAGAAGTGCAGAGCACGAATCCATGGCGCGCACGCACTGATGCACTGATCCACGCAAGCTGTACACCTGTGAATAAGAGGTCGCAGCCCACTAGATGATTACATGATCACGATTGCTGTGAAAACCTGAGCTTTCCAAACGCATGGTCAGTTGCGTCACCCCAAGATGACCTCACAAGTGTCCTTTGGTGAAGGAGTCTTCATCCGTGCTGTGCAGAGAGTGATCTCCAGTGCTCCTGATGCAGCAGCAGCAACATCACCAGCGCTGGCGTCTGGATGAGAAGATGAATTGTGACGCCACAGGAGCGTTGAATCCGCCCTGCTCGCGCCGAGCTGCGAATTGATTGTGTCGGACGGAGCTGTGCGTCCTTTCCCTGCAGATCCCCAAGACCGAAGTGGACAGAATTGATTGAGCGTTATCCTCCGTTTTGGTGCTTCTTGTCTTTGTAGTGCCATTCAACCAAGTATGATCTTTAGGCCCCGCCTTATCTGCGATTCTATTGGAAAGAAGGTTGCACAAGTTGCCAATCAATTTTTCTATTGGTCAACCTGTGCGTCAATACACCGTGATTTGGATAAGTGGGCGGGACTATCCGCACAGCTGTACCCAAGGCAGAGTGGGGGAAATGATTTGTTCGTTTTGCTAATAAAGTGGGGGTATAAAAGTTTTCTTGGTGTTTTAAGTATTTATTTGTTGTTGTTGTTAAACCACCTTTTACTGATATTCTGAATATTTAACCTTTTAGTGGATGTTTTATGTAAATATGAATAATGTGCATGGGAATGTTTAATTAAAAATGAAATCATTAACATTCATCATTGCTGTCAGTTGTTCATCATTCCATTGTGTTGACGCTTTTTCTGTTTCAGAATGCAGGATTCTGTCTTTGTGAGGGGAATTCAGCTTTTCTGTGTCAGTTCGAGAAGACAAAGATCCTGTTGTTTTGCAGTCAACAAAGTCATGCTTCCTCGGTTTTGTTTTTCATAGGTCTCATGACTCCTATCCTTTAAACAGATGAGATGCTGAGATACAACCCCTAAGGAAATTAGCTTTAAAACTATTTCGTCTCACTTTAATTTTAAACACCACAGAATGCTTTTTCATGCTTTATATAATGGAAAATCAAAAACTTTAAAAAGGAGTGAAAATTATCTTAATCTCATCTGTATTATTTCAAACTGTGGATATGTATTGGACAATGAAGCTGTTTTATTATATAAATGTTTCCATTTGGCTTTACAAACTTTTCTGAATACCAATTTAAAAACTAAAAAATTAGAGAGGCTTAGGGAGAAATTCAAAATATAAAACTAAAGTTGGCTCATAATTAATTATTTTAAATATTATTTATATATATATATATATATATATATATATATATATATATATATATATATATATATATATATAATTATTCAAAAAGGAAAGGTTACTTTAGTGAAATAAGCATGTATTTTGACATCAAATTATTTGAGTAGATTTATTTGAGTTTTTTAAATGGCAAAAAAACAAACCCCAGGAAGCAAATATTGTCCCTTAATAAGAAGGTAAATTTCTGACAATGGTGCACATGGACCATGTGCAGTTAAAATATATCCTGATGCTGGAGTCAAAGATAGATCTCTACTGCCCTCATGTGAAGATCGTATGAATATGCTGTAGTCCCCTTGCTTTTATGCTTTTAATTACACCAGTTAAATACTAAAATATGAAGAAGATAAAGCACTTCAACGTATATAATAAAAACAATCTGGCCTTGCTTCTCATGTTATGGTTTATTGTAAATATATATCATCATATTACTATCCATACAAAGTTTGCTGGTCCCATGCAGAACTTGAATATCAAAAGCTTGACAATGTTGGCATTTTTATTTGAGTTAAGGGTCATGCTTCTACGAACCAAGGTTTAGCCACACCACTTTTACATGCAGTGTTATTCAAAGTTGCACTCCATTCATCCCATGCTAATCTTTTCACAGATAGGCTTTATAAGGAGAACAGGCTTACCACTTTGTTTGCAAAGACTATCTGTGCAACAGTGTGGCGGCTCACACTTCAGTATGAGAGAGATTCATTTGCATTGGGAGGGCTGAAGTTGACTGTTCACAATTAGGCAGACGGGCAATGAAGCGTTAAGTTAGTCTTGAGTCCCAGCTTTCGCTCCACATTATTAGATTTGACTCATTGGAAAAGCATGACTGGAGGCACTCAAATCCAATTGGCCCCCGTTAGCCGAGGCTTGTGCTCTCTTCTGCTCGGCGTGCGAGTCTCTCTCAGCCAAACTTTTCCACATCGCTAGCCATAAAAGCTCCTAAAAATGTCATCTGCAATCTCCTTCTGCGACAGAAATGCCCATCTAGTACATTAGTAGACAGCACTGACTATGAGGTCCCACCCAGCAACTCAGCCAATTTCTCTGGGTTACACACCTCTTTTTTTCTGCAAATGGCCACAAACCAACAATACATATCCAATACTGCTTAAAACAACCGATTAACGTTGATCCTTTTAAAAACACAGCACAAAACAAAAAGAAAGCACTAACAGTAATCATGATGGGAATCAGTAGACAAGTAGTGTGAAAGTCAAGTACGGTTCAGGAGTTAGGAATCATACTCAAATATAAGGAAAAGGAATGACTTGAGCGAGAAACAGATTTAAGTCAATTATATCTGAAATACAGGGTACAAAACACACCATGCTGGAAAATGATGAGACATTTATTTTCTGGTTAAAGCCACCAGATGCAGCTAACGGTATTTTTGCTCTTTGTCTGAGTGATATCTGCTACAATATTTGGTCAGTAAATCTACATTTAGAATCAAAAAGGAAAATGTCTGACACAGAAGCTGATGTATTAGTATGGAAACGGCATTTCTCTCCCTCTAAACTGAGGAAAAGCCATTGGTGTTGTTACAGGATCCCCCCAAAAAAATCCCCAGCTGCAACAGTTCTTGACCAAAATAGTATCGTTAACAATCATTCTGCGTATCTGGCCTGTTTTATCCACAAGAATGCCTTGTCTTCTTTTTTTAAAAATAACAAATCTGTAGTGTGGCGTTCTGCTGCGTGTGGCAACTTATTCCACTTTGCTGTACTCCTCCACGTAACCCAGAACTTTCTTCCTCTGGCGCATCATGTGGAAGTAGAGCTGAGGGAATACTGAGGAACACAGACAAAGATGGTCATTAACAGGAACAGAGCGCTTCATTCAGCAGACAAGAATGAGCTTCTAGAGATTTCAAAGAGATCAAACGAGGTATCCGATTATTTACAGATGGAAGATTACAACGTACGTGGGATGTAGGAGACCATGACGAGGATGAGGAAGCTGTGGTAGTCGAAGGAGAAGTTGTACTTGTTAGGCAAGGTGATGGAGTACAGCCCTGTTTTCTGAACGTATGGCAACGCAGCGTAGATGGTCAAAAGTTCCCCTGCCACTCCCATGGGGTACAGCACGATAAAAAACGTGTACCTGTGAAAATTTGAAAAAAAAACATATGTAGTTTTCTAGCAAAAAAAGGCCAGACAATAAAGTCTGAGAAGCTTCACCTTGCCCATTTGATGAGGTAAGGCAGATGGTTGAGCAGGCTGAAGGTGTAGAAAGAGTAACGGATGATCTCTGTGACTGTCCAGGCCACCACGAAGAGGAGAACACTGTCTTCGCTTTGGACCTAAAACGAGAGAAACTGTGAGTCACACAGGGAAGAGACAGAACTGCTCATTTAGTCGAGAACCATGCAGTTATGTCTGCTACTCTTCCTTTGCAATTGACTGAAGCCACTCGACACACAAAGATGGACTACTGAGAACGTCGGACACGGAAGCACTTCACAAAGCATTCAGAGGCTCCAACTTCACTTCTACACACATACAGGCCTGAAAGGAGGTTATTTTAGCAACATACACAGGCAGAGATGGACATGTTAAATATTAGTATTGCTCCCCAGTATTGGTTCAAGCAGGTTTCTCATAAGAATAACTTACAGAAATACACACTTCAGCTCAGACGTCTGTCTCTGGGATGGACAATCAGAAATAAATAACATAGTTTTCTTCACACTTAAATTCTACTAATGCAGGATTTTTTTTTATATTGAAATATTAAACAAGCTGTTGAAATCCACTAGATGGCAGTAGACAAGATGTAATGAGACGAACAGAAATGTTGTTTATTATATACATTGCTTATAAGTAATTAGAGATATTGGTTAGGATTTTCATATGCAATTTTTTTTTAATTTGTTTTATTTACCATGGTCCTGACAGAATTGTTTTTTTTAAATAATCATAATATACCATTAATACCTGAACAAGTACTTGTTGGTCACCTGAACAAGTAAAACGTTATTTTTAACTAAAACCAAAATAAAACAATAACAAATTAGCTAAAATAATGATTAAATAAAATATACATTTTAGTTTTACAGAGTGTTTCCCCACTTAAACCTACATGAAAACTAAGTGAAATAAAATGTTTTAAAGTTGAAAGTTAAAATTAAATAAAACTTTTAAATAATACAAAATATAAAAATTATAACACAGAATAAATCATTAAATGTTTTCAAATGATAATTAACCTAATAAAACAAATTGCAGCAAATGTAAAATATTATTTACAAAAATTCAATAATACTTAATTATAAAATAACACTGCCGCATATGCAAAGTTAAAAGCATAGTTCACCCAAAAATGAACATTTTGTCATGAACTCCTCACCCTCATGTTGCACCTTCCGGCAGACGTGCCCTTAGGACCCATATAAGGAAATTCCGCTCCATCTAACGTCACACAGAGCCGTACTCGAAAAAAACTTTCCGAAACTTGTGACAAACCGGAAGGAGTATTTTTGGAACAGAAATACTCCTTCAAACGTACAACTTAATTTTTGAAACTTTGTCCATGTTTAGCATGGGAATCCAACTCTTTAACAGTGTAAAAAACTCAGTATGCATGAAATAGCATTTCACCCCCTTTAATGACTGACCCCCATGTCGTTCCAAACCAGTAAGAGCTCCGTTTATCTTCGGAAAACAGTTTAAGATATTTTAGATTTAGTCAGAGAGCTCTCAGTCCCTCCATTGAAGCTGTGTGTACGGTCTACTGTCCATGTCCAGAAAGGTAAGAGAAACATCATCAAAGTAGTCCATGTGACATCAGAGGGTCAGTTAGAATTTTTTGAAGCATTGAAAATAAATTTTGATCCAAAAATAGCAAAAACAACGACTTTATTCAGCATTGTCTTCTCTTTCGTGTCTGTTGTGAGAGTTCAAAACAAAGCAGTTTGTGATATCCGGTTCACGAATGAATCATTCGATGTAACCGAATCTTTTTGAACCAGTTCACCAAATCGAACTGAATCGTTTTAAATGGTTCGCATCTCTAATACGCATTTATCCACAAATGACTTAAGCTGTTAACTTTTTTAATGTGACTGACACTCCCTCTGAGTTAAAACAAACATATATCCCGGAGTAATTCATGTACTCAAACAGTACACTGACTGAACTGCTGTGAAGAGAGAACTGAAGATGAACACCGAGCCGTGCCAGATAACGAACAAAAGATTGACTCGTTCTCGAGTCAAGAACCGTTTCTGTCAGACGCGTCCGATTGGTGAACAGAGGAGCCGATGATACTGCGCATGTGTGATTCAGTGTGAAGCAGACTGACACACAGAGCGTCTGAACTGAACTGATTCTTTTGGTGATTGTTCTGAACTGATTCTGTGCTAGTGTTATTGGCGCGGGTAAACCGAAGGCTTGAATCAAGGGCAATCATCGCAAATTACGCCATTACGTCGAGCGCAAAAGAACTGGTGAACCGTTTTCTTCAACCGGTTTATTGAATCGAACTGTCCGAAAGAACTACTGGTGATCCGAAAACCAATGCAACCGGTTCTTGACTCGTGAACGAGTCAGTCTTTTGTTCGTTATCTGGCTTGGCTCAGATAAGACAATACTGAATAAAGTCGTAGTTTTTGCTATTTTTGGATCAAAATTTATTTTCAATGCTTCAAAAAGTTCTAACGGACCCTCTGATGTCACATGGACTACTTTGATGATGTTTTTCTTACCTTTCTGGACATGGACAGTATACCGTACACACAGCTTCAATGGAGGGACTGAGAGCTCTCGGACTAAATCTAAAATATCTTAAACTGTGTTCCAAAGATAAACGGAGGTCTTACGGGTTTGGAACAACATGAGGGTAAGTTATAAATGACATAATTTTGCTATTTGTGCGAACTATCCCTTTAACTTTAAAAAAAAATCCATTCTATGGAAGCCAATAGACTTCACTTTATACATAAACTTACTTCTCTAACGCTGTGTGTCACTGCCCAGGTAAGGAACACTCGTGACATCACTTGGAACCCAGTCAGGACCACAGAGGACGGAACAATTCCTTCACAAAATGTCAAATATTGTGTAAAGAGATTAATCATTTGCATTTTTTTAACTATGAATCCATTAGAGCAAATATAAAAAATAATCTTAATACATTACACTAAACATTATGATAGAGAAATTAAGACAGAATTAAAATCATTAGAATAAAATACTTGAGGAGAGTAAGGATGGTTATGATGTAACAGAGAGTGCTGCAGGACTGGTTGTTTGCTCTGGGAAAGGTCAGATTAAGCTTTAAGTCACAAATAATGAGGAGTGGACTGTGAACTCTATGCTCCACGGGTGCAGTGAAACTCTTTATCACATTATTACAGTCAGACTGGCAGAGGAAGCAGCACCCACACTGACGAAAGCACTGCTGGGTTAAAAAAAAGCTTTCCTTGTATAGCCAATCTGGTCTATATACTTCACCTAGTGCATATTTATAGTAGAAATTAATAAGAGACTGTTATTAGCAGCAGGGTGCACTTACCCACGGCACAATGCAATATCTGTGAAGAGAGCAAAGAAAAATATTATAAGGTGCACTCAGCCTCAAGGAATTATCATTTTAGCATAAAAATAATTAATTTAAACTCCAATTTAAACTACATTTCCACAATGTGAAATAAGGTAAAGAAAATGACTCCAGTATTCATTACCAAAATAAGTTTTTTTTTTCTTTTTTTTCTTTTTTTTTACTGTCAATCTATTTAAAATATCTATGTTGGAAATTATTGATTTCTTAATAAAAACAGAAAAAAATAAAAAGAATTATCTCCAGACTTTTGAACAGTAGTGTGTGTTCAAACATTTATTTATGCATTTAGCAAAGAACTTATCTAAAGTGACTTTTATTATTAGAATTATTTATATTGTTTTTTTTGTTTTTGTTTCAACTGAGCTGTATATACAATAAATAATGCACAAATCTGTACTGTACATAAATCTTCTGTTCCAGATTCATACCACATTATTATTATTTTTAGTTAGTTTTTTTTCTTTAGACTCATTTAAATGTTCTTTCTGTTCTCATATGCATGTACCAAGAGCCCCTTATAAAGACACAACAAATTCCTTGTGTTTTCGCACTCTTGGTGAATAAAGCTAATTCTGATTCTATATATTAATTGTGTACTGTCTGTGTACTTAAAACATTTTTACAAAAATATATAGAGTTACTTCAGAGTTATGAATTAATTTAACTCCCATAACACTCACCTCAAGAAGGGCACCAGTCTGAAAGAATTTTAGGGGCTTTTCTATCGAGTAATAAAGACCATGGTAACTTCCTCTGGCAAGGTATGCTCGAACTAGACCAACAGCAATGACCAGCCATCTAGATAAAAAAGAATTACAGAGTAAATCTGTAGTGCCACTTGTCCTTGCTTTGAGAGAGAAGAGCATTTCCGCAATGCACACAGGCATGGAACTGCATGCAAATCTCTTACAGCACAACAGTTAACAGCAAATATAACCAGTTCATTCAAATACATCCGGCACATTTATTACACTGATGCAAAATATACACCAGAATACACACTCCAATTTCTCAAAAGATGTGTTTTTCTATTTTAACTTCCTTTATCTGTCACAGCTGTGCATGCAATTCTTGGTATAACATGATGAAGATAGAAGAGCATCAAAACCATGTTGCTAGCAGAAGCACAATCACCAAAAACATAAACAGCTCAAGCATTTTAAAATCACTTAAGTAAGGCAAACAGGACTGGGTTGTGATTTCACATTCAAAATACATAGTACACATAGTACATTACTGGACAACGTTTAATGTCTTTGTGGGATATCATGAAATTGTCTCCAACTAAAAAGCATGACTGAATTGCATCATCAAGCTATTCCTGATTGCATTCTGGTCAACAGAAGTCGCGAAAATGTAGCAAACCCGGTTTGGTTACTGCTGCTGAAACCGCATTGGGAAGTTCAATTCATTTGAAGGAATCAGTTGGTTCGAAAAGTTCGAAAACTTCCTCACTTACGTTCGAGTGATTTGAAAACTATTCGGTTCAAAAGAAAGATTCGCCATTCCAAGCACTGGGAAGCAATGTTAGAAAATCTTAAAAGTCATGTTAACTTCTGTAGTGATTTTTTTTTTTGTAGTCATGCTACAAAAACACTAGAATCGACTACATTTGCTGTTTGAGTGCAATAACTGAAATTAAGGACTGAAATCTACAATAACCGGTCAAAACGTCTATTGTTCCTTAGTCAGCTACTTGAATCATTAGACTATATAAGCGAGTTTTAGGAGTACTCGTGGATTACATTTTTATGGTTGAAATGAGCAGCTAAATAGATTTTAGTAAGTAAATCTTTATTTATATAGTACCTTTTAAAAGCAGTCAAAACAACGTGTTTTTAGAAGAGAAATACATGTGTGCATTCACAGAGAGCAAAAATAAATACATTTTTTAATTGAACATTTGACTAAATATATTGTTTCTCAAATGTTGTGTTTCTTGTTCCTACATCCGATCTCAAAAAGAAAAGGTCCTACTGAATCGATTCGTTTCCGACACTGACATAATCGTGCAACAGTTTCGTGGTTACAGTAAAGGGTAAAGTGCACTTCTATTCGCTATTTAACCACAGCTACTGTCTATTGAACTGTATATTGTTACATTTAAGCTAACGAATACAATAAATTCACTCGTACGTCCATTAATGTCATCTAACTGCACAACAGACCCGCTAACGTTACTGTGAAACAAGAACAATGCACCCAATGACCGCTAGCCCTGAAGAGTCTTTGGCCGGTTAAACAGGCGTTAATAGGATTTACGTTGCAATGCATTACCAGAATATTCAGAATGATGTCCATTCATTGCAATTTCAAAACAAACTGTGCTAAATCATGCGATTTAAACACAAAGGGGGAGGTAACCTTGAACCTTTAAAGCACTTTGAGCACGCTCTCTGAAATCTAACCATTCATTATTACTATCACACGCTTGAACACAGAGCACGGAAGAGATTTTGATTTTCATCATACCCTGCTGTCATAACCACGTTGTAAATGACCAGATATGCGGTGGCCAGCGTTCCGGGTCCCTTTTTCTTCTTGTTACTGGAATCAGTGTGCGCTGTTTTGCTGGTCCCCATGGCAGGTGCCGACATGACAAAACTATCATTAGAAACACTGGATCATAATCCAGATGGTCCCGATGAGTGAATAAAGGCGTGTGGCCTAGTTGACATGTATAGAAGGTTTTATGAATGCAGCGCCCCCTGGCGAGTACACTGTGTAAATTATGTGTTGTTGATGTTTCGCTTCGCTTATTCACATATATGTTTAACAATAACAATTTAACAGTTCATTAATAATAAATAAAATATTATTAAATTGTAATATTTGTGTTGAATTTTGGGTTACATGTATTTCAGAAATAGATATTCCAGTCGCTAGATGTCACTGTGGGTCTCCTGCGCGGAACGCACAGTTGTTGTTTTTTTACACAGGTATCAACATACATGCCTGTCGTAAATATAGATTTATAAAAACACATAATTAAATAATTGAATCAGTTATTTTTGTAGTCTTGATAGAAATACTAAATTAAATTTGAAATCTAGGATTATTTGACTGCTGTGACACGTCTGCAGTTTCTGACAGGCATTGCTTTTATGTGCTAAGTTTACGGAAGAGCAACTGGTGGAAGCGGACGCGTTTTAATGGACGAGAGAACCACAAATCGTCGGTATACGTAGATAATAAGCTTGAATTTAACCTTAAATAGTTAGGAAAAGATCGCAAAATGCCTTTATTTGGTCAAAACCCGTTCGATCAGGATGTGGGTGAGTCTGTCAGTGTTGTTTTTGTCGAAGTGGGGTGTTATTGACAAGTCTGTTAACGTTAACAGGGCCGCTGCTCCCTGACAGATCCTCAAGAGCTCTGCCTTTTGTTTGGTTTATTTCCTCTGTTTCTCTGATCCCTCAAATGTTTCAAAAATCGGGATTTAACTATTAAAGCTGTCAAACGTAACTAGCAGAACTGAAACCATCCTTAAAATAGTGTTCTAAATCTCTGTAACTTTTCAGATGAACACTGATTTTATTTTTTATTTTTTGTATTTAGTTTAAATACTCTGTCAGAAAGTTATTTTGAGTCGTTTGGGGATTAAGTACAACGTTTATCATGCTGAAAGATAAAAAAAAAAAAAAAAAAAAAAAAGCTCAAATGTGTATTATTACAATAAGTAACGTTTATTAACTTGAAGATATTTCCTGTTTAAAAAAAGTACATAAAAAGTACATACATGATTTAGTATACAGCCTTGCGAATATAATATTATATAATCACAACGTTCTGCTTTAAAAAAAAAAAATTAAAGTAATTAATCCACAATTTAAAAAATAAATGTATATATATTTAACCCATTTCCAGTTAGCATGAATGACGAAAAGATTAATAGGAGTTCATATGTCAAAAGTAACACACAATAGTAAGAACAGTGTTTTTCTTTTCATAGTTTTGTCCTGAGAGATTAATGTGACTCTTTATGCTCTTCAGTGGAGGGGTTTGAAACACTTTATTGTTGTGATTTTACTTCAAGTTGTACTTTGCTGGATGTCGCAATGCAGTTTTCCCTGTCTTCATTATGTTTGTCATTCAGATGCGCCCAAGTTGTTTTATTCTTGAAGGAGGGGTAAACTAATCACTAGTGTATTATCATAGAAACGGTTGATGTGCCTGTTCAGACAAGCGGGATATGCAAAATAACAGGCAAAACAGGCTACTTTGTCTGTTTAACGGGGCGAATCTTAGCCTCTTGCTTAATTAAAATGTATTAAAAACTTGTTCTTCAATAGCTAAGATGATAATCAGATAATATTCACACTTATTTTAGTATTATTATACTCAGTAGTATGTGTTTATGACCTTTTTGGTAGATGAAGGTTTGGAACGTGCTGGTGTAAACTTTGACTCAATTTTAAAATGTTAAGTTATTATCTGGATCTATAATGAGAGAAAATTGCTTCGAGAGTTTTATTTGAATGTATCTTTTTTGAATGCTTCTTCATTTGCATATTCAGAGAAAGCAACTAGTGAAACCAACACATCAGAGGACTGGGGCCTCATTATGGACATCTGTGACCGAGTCGGGACAACTCCCAATGGGTGAGCTCAAATAGAAGCATACGAACGAGATTCAAATAACTAATGTTATTAATGCTTATTTTAGTAACAATTAATAACATTAATGTTGCTTTTATGCATTTTTGTTCTTCTTATATAGATACATTTTTTGTTCAGTATGTCTTTTTTTTATGTAAAAAAGATGTTTCTCTCCCTAATTTTAATATTTTCGTGCCTCTCGTTTTTTTTTTTTTTTTCATAGTGCAAAGGATTGTCTCAGGTCAATCATGAAGCGTGTGAACCACAAGGTCCCTCATGTAGCCATGCAAGCATTAACGGTGAGCTCTTCATCTTCAGTTCACATTGTAGTCAAACAAAGTTGCACCCATAGTTTAATAAACGGTATGAGATGTCACAGTGTTTCTGTTCTTGGTGACAATGAACCTATGTATGGCTTGCATATAGTCACTGCAGACTAAACTAGTATAGAAGAAACTAAAGCTGTAAAAGCTTGAAAAACTCTGTAGCATCTGGAAGTGACAGGCTCCCACTCTGAGCCTGCATAGATGTCTCAGTCTATTTTTAGATATCTTCTAATTCTTTGTCATCTGGCTGTGTCTTTACAAAAATTTACTACATAGATATTACGAAAGAATAAAGTGGGTTGATGTGCTCTTCATTTTTATTTGAGTTACTGAATTTGTTGTAATAATAATAATAATATAGATAATTTTCCCAATAATGATGATAATGTTAATACAATTTATTAGCAGTAGTATTAATATTTAATTGACACATATGAAAAGTAATAACAGTTACAGAAATGTTACAAGTCTGCAATAACAACTATAACAATCATAATAATTATTAATATCATTAGTATGAATCTTTATTTTGTGTCTCCATTTTATCTTATGTTATATACTTGTCAGAATTATTATTATTATTATTATTATTAATCATCTTTATTATTATATAAAGTTTCATTTATGCACATTTGAAGCATAAACCTTTATAGAAATGTAACAAGTGTGCAATCACTGCCTGTGTAGAAAATAGCTTTTATTGTCATTGAAATCCTAGAAGTATCAGGAAGTTTTTAAATGACGTTTTCCAGACTTTAAAAAGTAATGTAAATATCTTCAGTGACTATACAATTTTGAATTTACCTGTGCATAAATTGCAAATAACGGTCTCTTAACTATTGCTGTATTTTCTGGGTTTAGTTGCTGGGTGCCTGCGTTTCAAACAGTGGAAAAATCTTTCACCTAGAAATCTGCTCGCGAGAGTTTGCCAGTGAAGTGCGTGGTGTGTTGAACAAGGTAAGGAACTTTAGCTCACTGCATAAATTAAAGGATAATTACATATAACAGGACGAATCCTTGTTTCAAAGTATAATAAGCTTGCTTGTCTATCGGTAAATGTCTACCACCCTCATTCTCTTCTCCTCAGGTTCACCCAAAGGTCGCTGAGAAACTCAAGGCCCTGATGGTGGAGTGGGCTGAATATTTCCAGAAAGACCCACAGCTGAGTCTCATCAGTGCCACCATCAAGTCCCTCAAAGAAGACGGAGTGTCCTTTCCCACCGCAAACACCCAGGTATTCCAGCTCGATCCTGTTGGATCTCACGTTATGACGTCAGCTGTCCATTAACACAGACGCTGATGAACAGACAGCAGCTGCTGGTATTTGGCCTAGATATATGACCCTGTAATTTGGCTGGGTTTACTTTCAAAGCGACTTTTTAGATCCTAATTCTGTATAGTTCATTAGTTATTCTGTTTGTGTGTCCTGTACTGGTAGTACAGATGTATCGGTGTCACCTTGTTGTCATGCCATGTCTGCAGTGTAGGTCATGCAATGTTCTTTCAAAGTTTCTGGGACTGATGTTGTCAAATGTTTGCATTTTAAAATAGAGAGAAATATTTTTGTAAGTCCATGTATGTTGTAGTGGGTTTCATTTATGAATTAATATATAATAACTGTACACTACCATTGACGTTTATATATCTGTGTGTGTGTGTGTGTGTATGGAAATTAATTAATACTTTTATTCTGCAAAGACATTTATTAAAAATGACATTTATAAAATAACAAAAGACTTCTATTTGAAGTCTATTTTTTTACTTTCTATTCATCAAAGAATCCTATCAAGAAATCAGGATATCAGAAAGATTTCTGAAGGATCATGTGGGACTGATAACTGAAGTAATGGCTCCAGCTTATCAGCTTTTGACATCATTGGGAAAATTTTTTCAAATATAGCAAAATAGAAACAGTTCTTTTAAACTGTAGTAATATTTAACAATATTGCTGTTAGTAATCTAAAACTCTCTTGATCTGTAGAATTCTTGAATGGAAGTGTGTAAGCAATATTATTTTATTATGGGGTGATTTTTCTTTGTTTTTACTGTTTTGTTTGGTCAATCTTTCAAATACTCTATTTTGTTTTTAAAGATACATTAAAAGTATAGCATAAATGCCCATAGTTAATAACCAATAGTTAATAACCAATAGTCAGCCACCTCTCTTTGAGAGATGGATCATAAATGAATCATGTGACTAAACCTGACCACTTGTTTTCACATGACAGACAAGTGTCTGCTAACACTTCAGCTATCTAGGTTAGAGGCGTATAAATCAGCCGAGTGCATCTGGAATGCTGAAGCATGTGTGTGTACTTCACACAAGAGAATCAAGCAGACAGAATGGAATGGAATTTGGAATTTGGAATGGAATTTCCTCTCACATATTTGTCAAACTGCCCTCATGACCCACGAGATGACTATTCTTCTTTGCAATCCATTTCCTTCATTTATTGTTTGATCATTTTGTTTGACAGAAGGGCAAGTCCATGTAAACATTTCCATAGCTGTTAAAGAGCACCCTCTACATAAAAGAGGTCACAAGACTTTTCGGTGTCACTCAGAAGTCGTCATATAAATGTTATCTCAAAAACCTACTTATGTAAATGGTGTGCTTGGTATCGGTTTCATTTTCCTTGAGTATTTGCTCTAGTAAGTCTAAAGATGGCATTATAGTTCTGTGTTCATATAACCAGGGGTGCAGATAAGTGGTACGCAGATCGCAAAATAAAAAAATGTCTATGTAAATAACTTCTGTTAGCGCATTTGCGTACTGACATGATTGACAACTGTTGTGCACAATGCAAACTGAGTTTTCAGCATCATTACTCCAGTCTTCAGTGTCACTTGATCCTTCAGAAATCATTCTAAAATTCTGATTTATTATCCATGTTGAAAACAGTTGTGCTGCTTAATATTTTTTTTATAGCCTGTAATACTTTTTTCAGTATTCTTTGACTAGTTAATAAGTTTAAAAGAACAGCACTTATTTAGGATTCTTTGAGTTAAAAAGAACAGCATTTATTCAAAATAGAAATCTTTTTCCCAAAGAATATTAAGCAGCACAACTGTTTTCAACATTGATAATAAATCAGCAAATTAGAATGATTTCTGAAGGATCATATGACACTGAAGACTGGAGTAATGATGCTGAAAACTCAGCTTTGATCACAGGAATAAATTATATTTTAAAATATATTAACCAAGAAAAACAGTATTTTAAATTGCAATAATATTTCACAATATTACTGTAGTTTCTGTATTTTTTGAGCAAATAAATGCAGCTTTGATGAGCAGAAGAGACAGAAGAAACATTTAAAATCTTGCAGATCCCAAACTTTTGATGTAGTGTGTATAAATATATACACACACACACATACACACACACACACACACACACAGTATATGTCTTTTTTGCAAATCAGTAGTAATGTGATCTTTACTCGCAGAGCTCCAGCACAAAGCCCAACAGTACTCCTGCCACCAGCAGAGCGGCTGATGATGATGATCTGGCCAAAGGTGAGAGAGACTCATCATGCTAATGTACTTTCATATCATTTTTCTGTTATTATCTTTTATGTAGTCTTGTCCGACTAATGTTTTTGGGCCCCTGCCAAGTGCCGAAGCATAAATTTTTTTTTTTTAAATCCAGCTACAGTCCTCTGCACCTAGATAATGAGTGTATGTATTTTACCCAATGCAGCCATTGAGCTGTCCCTACAGGAACAGAAACAACAGGCAGAGACACGACCCCTTACCATGATAGCTGATCCACCCTACAACACCAACGGAGGGAAAGAGTCCCGTAAAGTGCGTGCCCTCTATGATTTTGAAGCTGCTGAAGACAATGAGCTCACTTTTAAGACTGGAGAGCTTGTGATTATCCTTGATGACAGGTAAACTGTTCATTCAAGGACGTTGTTTGATAAGCGTTAATGCTGTCTTTAAATTTTCCATTACTCATTACCCATTGTCCATTGAGAAGTAATGTCGCTGTTATCCAACAGTGATCCAAACTGGTGGAAAGGAGAGAATCATCGAGGAGTAGGCCTCTTTCCATCAAACTTTGTCACAACCAACCTGAATGCTGAACCAGACCCTGGTAATACACTTTATAGAATAGTTGTTTTGTACAAGAATAATGTTTTTTTTTTTATATATATTACACATGCATATCTCCTGAATTCTCTTTCCTATAGTGATGTATGTAGAGACGACTGTAGCCCCAGAGGAACCCATCGTTGAAGTCAATACTGAGCCTGAGCCTGTGTATATAGATGAGGTGAGTGCCAGATGATCTTCGGCCACACGTCTCCACTTATCTAGAGAAGTGTAACTGATATGATAAACAGGCTCTTGGTGAAGTTCTCTTGCCTTGTGTTAATCATTGACTCTGTTCCCTACAGGAGAAAATGGACAAAACTCTCTACCTGCTCCAGAACACAGACCCTGCCGATGCCTCACCTGACGGCCCGGAGCTGGTCACATTAGAAGGCACGAGGAAGACCCTTCTTGAGCTCTTGTTTAACGTTGATAACATTTATGTGTAGGGATGTGGCATAAAAACAAAATATAACATTATAAGGAATTTTAGGTCATGTCTTTACATGGCTCTCCAGAATATTGTTTTTTACGGACTCTTAACATGTTTCCAGGTTTCTTAGAAACAGAATTTGTAATAGTTGGGTAAACTTCTATAGTAGTGAAATATTCCGATTTGCTTCAAAAGCAAAAAAAAAAAAAACACACACAATAGTATTTCTGTGATTTCCCAAAAGAGGAAGACATATTAAGAGATTGATTACATTGCCCAGAAAGGAGAATGTCAAATTTCTTGAAACCCCTACGCAGCGGCATAAATTGCTTTTACTGCCAAGGTAATGAAATGCAAACTATAGTATTATAAATGTAATTTAGTGAAAATATAAAAACTTTGAAAGATTTGCGATGATAATAATGCATCATCAGTGTCTTTTATCATAGTTACACAATTCTACAGTCAAATGTTACATTGCACACGGAGTAATTCCAGAACGTTAATTTTTTGTTCTGTTCTTTTAGATGCTTGTGAAAAGATGAACCCGATGATTGATGAGAAACTACAAGAAATTGACAGGTTTGTTGAAATCACAACTTACCCCAGAATAGCTCGGCTGTTTTTTCAGTCTTTTGCATGAGGAAAAACTTCTCTTTCTCTCATTCGTGCAGGAAACACTCAGAGTTGTCCGAGCTGAATGTGAAGGTGCTGGAGGCTCTGGAACTGTATAACCAGCTAATCAACGAGGCTCCTCTTTACAACGCATACTCCAAAATGCAGAATCTCCAAGGCACTTACCCTGGAGCCCCTACTCACCTCTCTATGCAGGTTTGCTTTGCCATTTAAAATATAAAATTCGTGCCAATTCATATTTGTGACACAAACAATTCAGTTTTTTATTATTCTGAGTTCTTTATTTATTATTTCTTATCTCTTTCAGGGTTATCAGCCGTCTGGAGCCTACATGTCCTCTGGTGTTCCACAGGGATATAGTCTTACGGACCAAGCTGGACCTCTCTGTTCCCTTCCTCCTTCAGTCAATTCAGTGCCCACCAGCCAGCCAGCACAACCTCCTTACATCAGGTAATCTAGTCTACCTCAAATTCTGAAGCAACTTTGGCCTTGTCTTTCATTCCTGTATATGCAAAAAAACATTCTCTGGAGAAACTAATTTTTTGAAGTTCAAAATGTCTTGATGGATTTGTTTCCTACAAACAGAGCGTTTTGCTTCAGAAAATGTCACTAGATATACTGGAATTAGAGGTCATGTTTGCTTGTTCTAACCTTGAAATCAGGAATGGGCATAAAATTATGTCTTCAGATGAGAATTGTACAAATAACCTATTTGAAGATAATACAAGCCTTCTTCTCTTTATAAATGTTGGTATAAGCAAAACTGAGACAAAATTTGCATCATATTTTTTCAGAAAGTGCGACGAGCTAGGGCAAAACAGACACTATTTTTGGAATCAGCACATGATGCTGGGCAGTGTACCTGTCAGCACAGGCTTTTTTTGGATAGCTTTGTTTAAAATGTATCATTCTGATAGTGGTGTTGGGAAAACTAGCTTTAAATTTCAACAAATATCTTATTTCCTGCAGTGGCCCCATGAATGCAGCATATGTAAACCATGCTCCTGGAGCCCCAGCCCCTTACCCCCCACAGATGAGCATGGCCATGGACATGTCTGCCTATCAGAACGGTAATCCTGGTCTGCCTCCAACCTCCTATCCGATGTCCGCTCCAGCCCAACCTGCACCTCAGCAGCAACAAGCAGCCTTCTACCAGCAACCCCTTCTGTAAGGCTGACTCCACAGCCATTATTATTCAGTGCAAATTCCAAATGGTGATATGGGGTTGAGAGTATTTTTCTCTCACGTCTCTATCGATGTCAGGGGGTCTTCACAGCACAAAGATGTAATCCACTTGAAAGGAAGCAAGCACTTCATTCTCTCCCACTTACTAACCCATGAAGCAGTCTAGGGCAGGTGTACAGAATTGATGGAATGAGTCACACTAACCATAAACATAATTTTTTGTCGTCTTGTGATTAATCACCAGCATATCTTTTGGCTTATTGAGAATTAAAGATCAAATGGTAAAATGCACATACATGCATACTTTTCCTCATTTGAAGAGACGATTCTTACGATTAATTGTTAGCATTTTCATTTATTTCTGGGTTAACTGACCCTAAATTTCTTGCTTTTCAAAGTAAATGTGGGTTTGATTGTATGAAGAAGATTATACATTGATCTCCAAATCTGGGATGCATTTATGTGCCAATACTCAGAGTACTTCTATAAACTCCTACAATCAAAATGGCAGTTTTCGGTTCATTCTGCTGTTAGTGATTCCAAAATTATGGGACTGATTTAGTTGGGACACACACAGTTTACTACAGGCTACATGTAATATTCATAAATTCCTTTGCACACTGTGCTTTAGAACTGACAGTGTTCACAAATGCAATCCCTTTATGGTCAATCCATATGTTTCACTGTATAATGATATTTATAATATGCAAGTACTGCTTGTGTTTGCATTGTGGGTGTTTGCTGTTGTTCGACTTAATTTAATGCATGTAAAATTGCAAACAGTGTAATTTTCATCTGGTCTATGACTCCTCGAAATTATGAATTAATTGTCGTTTTATGCTTCTTATGTATGTGAAGAAATGTGCTTTTCTGATATATCCACCCATTTCTTCTTAACTGAAATTGGGATATGTATGATTCCTTTAACATATAGACAGGTTTCAATCTAGTTAAAATTTGATTCATGTCGTAAACATTGTTTTTCATAAACTGCTCGAAAAAAAGGAAAAAAAAGTTGTATATTAGATGTTAAATATCTGGCTTTGTCTGTATTGCACCTTAACTTTATAAAGATTTATTTACCACCAGATGCCTTGTTCTTTCAGGAGACGTAATGAACATAGAAACCAATTCAAAAGACTTTATTTCAAAAGCTGCTGTATATTTGTAAACCTGAATGTTTTAAGAGATTTAGAGGGAAATCTGTATTGTACTCAATGTTTTGTAACATCTAGATTTCTTTGTATCCTGCCTGCTCCTTTTTCAAATTCCTTTTGTAACAAAGTGAACTCTTATAGTCTTTAGAAAATAAAAACTACCTGTGTTTCAAAATGTGCTTTTCTGTTGTGGATACTTTACCAGCGTTCTCGCTAACTTATGTATTCTTAGTTGATTTGGAGTTGCTGAATGTTAATTATTCAGATTTATTTGACAGAATGTGTGCATCATATCTGGTCATGTTTAGTTAAAATCTTCTTGCACATATGATATGCTACTAATTACTATTTTTTTTTGTACCCCTTTCGGTGTTTATTTATTTATTTATTATATTTTTTATTTATTTATATATAAATAATGTACATCTATCAAACTGCAGTTAACTATTTGTAATATTTCATGTCTATTAAAAATAAAGTAACAGATTTAGCATGACGTAGTTTGAAAGCTAAATATTTTCTTCTAATTATTTTTATTTATTTATTTTTTTGGTTGGGGTGGGGGTCCTGCCAACAACACTGATTAATATCTGCATGATATCTGATGACCTCTGTCAACAGTAAGATACGCCGCTGCTCGTGATGCTGCTCTAGTGGTGACCGATCTCCACTACAGCTGCACACACTGCATCAATCACCGACAGCTCAGCTCCGCGCGCACAAGCCTCGTCCTCGGAACGCGGACACCGCCGCGAAACTGGAGCCAACACTTCACTATCCTCCTCCGCCGAGCCAGTGGACCGGGACCGAAAGGCAGCCACCTCCGTGGACCGATGAACTCGCAGAAATGTCCCGTCACATCTACACCCGACACGGGATAAGCGACGGGGTTCAGAAGCCGATTTTTCAGGTAAGGACGCGGGAGAAGGTGATGATGCGATGGGCATCTGCACCAAGCGCGCATAGTTCTGTTCGTCTTTATAGGATCCAACGACTTTAAATTTATTCATAATACACATAATTCTTTCTAGTCTGCTAACAATGACACCATGCCCCCACTTAAATTGTTTTTACTCACAGGAAATTACTAATTTTAATATTTGAACATTTATAATTTATATTATTAAAACTTGCCATATGATCTAATATGATGTAATACTGCATTTAAAAACATTATCTTTGATACTGGTACTTTATACAAGTTGCATGTGGTGTGTGTGTGTTTGTGTATATATTGTATAGTATATATCTTCTATATTATGTGGAATAATAGCTTAAAAGGACAGTACAGTTGAAAATAACTTGATGTTCCAAACTCAAAATACTATTCTTTTCTTTTTTTTTTTCTGTAAAAAGATGTTAGGGACTGACAGCCTCAGTCGCCATTCACTTTTATTGTATTTTCTGTCATTCTGTCGCCTTCTTTTATGTTCTACTTTAACAAGAAATTCATATTGTTGGGTAAATGTTGAGAAAATTTAGTTTTTGGGGTAAATGCTCCCTTTACTCTACTCAGGCTGATTATACAATTAAAAGGACCATTAAAACCAAATCCCGAATGTGGTAAAAAGTATGGGATGTCAGTTTGATGTATTGGTCTTTGATTAGGCTGCTAAATAATTCATGTTCTCATTGATTTCCCTGTAAAGAACGCATGACCTGACCCAGTTTGTAAGCATCAGAGCAGCAGATGGACATAACATTTATGTTTCTTGCACAATAAACTGGAAACATCCGTTCAGCTCAAACCGCTATATATTTTAACCCCATGATCTACTCAGAAGTGGTTTGATGTAGGACTGCATTGCGGCCAGCCATACTGAAGGGCAGTTTCGCCTGCTCAACACATTGCATTGATGTCTATGTGGCTCTGCAGAGTTCAGCTTCCTTGTGGTGATGCGCTTTGACATCTATCTCAATAGACCCTCCTTGTCTTTCAAGCTTTTAGTCACATAACACCCAGGATAAGTCAAAGATCCTTATGTTTTCTGTATTTAGCTGTAGGTTTCATACTGACGTACAAAACAGCGATGATTAATGCAAGTGATTAATCCTCCTTGAAATGCTTTTGCCGGTTCATTTGACTCTGAGAGTAAGTTCTATAGCTAACAGACCCCATTGAGACCCCTCTGTGTAGGATAAGTGTTTGTATGAATGTGTCCCTGTTCTGCCGGCAGAAGAGGAATAGATTAATAGCTTGTTCTTTTGCCGCAGGTGAACAGAGGCACCTACTCACGGCGCAGTCGACTTAAGAGATCCGACGGCAGTACGACATCGACCAGCTTCATCCTCCGCCAGGTGAGAGAGGACGATGTAGATTATGGAAGTATAATGTCTCCATTTTAATGGTTTGTGACATGACTCTTCTGAAGCACGCTCACACTTGCTTTTGTTTTGCAATGAACTGAACTCTTTTGTTTGACACTTCGTTTTAAGGGTAGCTCACTCTGCGTAGGACATTTTGAAGAGTTTTGAACAGTGACTAATATTCTCAGTGGATAATTAAATATCCATTTTCCATGTGCCTAATGTGCAAAACTGGGTTACGTAATACTTTTTATAGAAGCCAGCGAGTTCGCATTTTCCATTATACACATATTTCTTTCAAATCTGCCAATGATGACAACGTGCTCCCACTTGGAGGGTTGTTACTCAGTGTAAATGGCTCATTGGAATTTTTGCATAATAACTCATATGTTCAAAATCTGTCATATTTTGAATCAGATTATATGTAGTACTATAGATGAATTCTATGCTATGGAACACTATAGCAGCCACTGAATACTTTTTTTTTTTTTGTTAGGTAATTCCGACTTTGTATCTCAAAATGTGGACTTTTTCTCTGTAAGCATACAAATAAAAATGTTTTTAAAAAAATCAATCGAAATCACAAGATATAAAATCAGACTTCTTACTTTTTGATTTACCATTCCCAAGTTTCAGATTCTGTAATTGAGTTTTTATCTCACAATTTTGACTTTTTTTTCTCACACAAATGCAAGTTTAATTCACATAATTTGGTCTTCTCAGAATTGGGAGTTTTTTGCAAGGACAAAAGTCAGAATTGTGAGAAAAAAAGTCACAATTTGCTGTTGTCATGGAAGAAACAAACTAAACAATCTAGTATAATATGCTACAATACTTTGGAAATATACGTTGCACAAGTTGTACAGTTCTCTCTCTCTCTCTCTCTCTCTCTCTCTCTCTCTCTATATATATATATATATATATATATATATATATATATATATATATATATATATATATATAATCTGTGTGATTTTCAAAGAATTATACTCTTGTGCAGTTTTTTTAACAGGTCATTTGGTTTCCAAGCAACAGACGAATCCTTGCTGTCATCAGATGAATGTGAATTGCTCATGGCTAGCTTTCCAACTGAACTTGTTTGACATTTAGCTGAATAGAGGTGGCATGGATCTTCATAACATCTCAAAAAAAAATATATATATAGATATAGATATATATATATATATATATATATATATATAGAGAGAGAGAGAGATGGAGAGAGAGAGAGAGCACATTTCTTTCAGCACATGCAATATGAAATTTCCCAATGGAAATATGATGTAATGCTTGTCGTCAGATGCATCTAGATATATGAGTTTGCAGAGAAGAAGAAAGTATCCCAGAGGAAAACAATGACCTTGATGCCTGCAATGTGGCATTTTCTAGCTGTCCCTGAATCTACCCTTGTTCACACGTTTGAGGACTATACAGTTTTCCCTACAGAGTTTGTGCAGCTGTAAGGCAAAAGCTGTGTGTATTAAATCAGAATGTGGACAGGGAAAAGCCTTCTTTCCTAACCAAACTGCATTTACTGAAATCCATTTTTAAATTTCACTGTAAAAACAGTGATGTTACAAGCACAATGTGATGTGTTTATTTTAGATTTGTAATGTTATTAAGAAAAACCAAATACAAAAAAAATCTAAATAAATATAAAGGTTTTCATGGCTAATGTACGGAGCCCCGCACATGACATGCAGGAAAAAATAAAAGGCTAAATTGTGCGCTCATTTTATTTATTTTTTCTTGCATGCCATGTCCGTACTAATGCCTCTTTCCAGATGAATTATTACTTTATTAAGTGGAAACTGATATGCATTTTAGGACTTTTACAATATTTGACCATAAAATATACGTATTGCTTTGTTACATTTATTTTTATTGGTATACTGGTATATTCATTAGTCTCATGCTTCTGCCTATCTGCAAATGATTCTAGAATCTAGGTCCCAAAAGATCCTTGGGAATTCAGCTTTTTGACTGACTTCCAGGACACTCTATTTCTGGCCATAGAGGTGGTTTCACAGCCAAGACCCTTCACTGAGGACACCCTACATATTAAAGTTTGCATGTGTATATATTTTTAGATGTGATTATAATAACTAGGTCCCAGTTAAATTCTTCCCTAAGCCTCCCAATCATTTATAAGAACCTCGGATTTAGATGGTAGACTATTTTTATTAGTTTGAGTTAATGCATACTCCTATATCCTCTGGAAAATGAATCTATGCATTTCCAGATGAATGTGCAAGATTATTACAGAGCATAAGGTGTCGCTGAGAGAAAACGTCTTGCTTCTAAACCTGTATGTGTCTTAGAGATCTGCTCAAATGAGGCGAGCAAATCCAGAGGTGGTAAAAACCTGCTGGGATCAAGGTTAAAGACGAGACTGCAGATGGTCATGTATATAAAAACTTAATTGAACTGGCCATGAATTTATGGCTGAAACAATCCTGTTTTGATGTAGAGAGACTTGAAATGATTTATGAACCCAAGCTGTTGGAAGTTGTTGCTGTTTTTATAGTTATCCATAATAACGCATTTAAAATTCCTGATCATTAGGAGCTTGTATTAATTATTAATCTCACTGGTGTAGGTCACGTGGCTAAACTCTTTAGTAATTCATTTATTTCTTTGCTTCCCTGCTGTGTTATTGACCATAGGCCCCAAAAAAGCTCAAGGGCACCTGGCAAGATTAGCATGACTGTTGATTTGACGATCAGATGTTGACATATCAGATTTGAGAGATTTTCCTCACTAAATGAAATACTGGAATCAGGAAACAAGACACATAATAAACAATCACAAAAGAAAGGAAGTGGGTTGTTTGTAGAATTATTACAGCCATTAAATGAGAGTTAATTATTAAAAGGAAACAAAAATTATTACAGGGTTAGGAGATTAAGATGCACTTTATTTAGTTACATGAATGATACTCCTGATACTTCGCTCTAGCTGATCCAAAGTAATTCAAAGGTGTTTGTTAATTAAATGTGAAAATATCAGTAGTGATCTGAAGGATTTTAACTAATAAGTCTGCAATGTTAAATAATTTAAGTATGCTTGTACATTTTACGAAACATAATCTATAATAGTACGATTTTTTTATTGGTAGATTTAAATATTTCATATCGTGAACAGTATTCATTCTCTCAACATATATTTATTTTTAATAATAGATTACATTTAGCATTATTCTCTCATCATGTGCTTCTCGGTGGATCCAGTTGAAACAGAATCGTATTCTATTGATTGCTCTTGTCCTCGTTTGATGTCTGTGGACTCTTCATGAGTTTATTTGTCTAAGAGTAGGTTAGTAGATTTTTAAGTGAGAATAATTTGTTCCAGTAGAAAGCAGGCATGTAGATGTGCCCTGTGAGCTACAGGGGGCGATGTGTGCCCGAGTTTTATCCTCGAGAGATCAGTGGTTAATTAACAGCAACACTGTCAGTTCATTTCCATGTAATTACTTGAAAAGACCTAATTATTTCTTATTATTTCAGTAGCTAGAGTGAAATCAAGGGAAATATGAACCTTAAAAAATAGTTTAATGATACATATAATATAATGGAAATATGTCTCATATTGGCTAATTTTATTTTGGTTGTCCAAGGACATCATGTATTTTATTGGAGCAATGATGAATGAATTTTGAACAGTTATATTTGATGCAAAGATTCAGGTTTAGAGGGGGGAAAGAGCTGTACATTTGATTTATCTGGTTATAGCTGCGATTTATATGCTCTTATTATTGACCCCAAGATGGGGTTGATGTGTTATAGCTTCTCCACATTCATGGGAATGTAATTACACAAAGCAGAGGTATTGATATACACCCAGTAAAGAACAGTCTAGTTCAATACTGTCATGTCAAGCTCTCTTCATTATTCATATCTGCCATAAACTGGTGGTTACAGAGATTTAGGGACCTGGGACATTAATAAAGATGGGTTTTTGTTGTTTGATTTTTTTTTGTGTGTGTTATTGCATTGTGATATACAGTTGATATATTTGAATTGCATTATACTGATAAATTGTTTAGATCTTTTTACTTCTGCATTTCTCAGAAGTAAATCATACTGAAAAATGTTACTGCTTTGTAAAGATTCACTTTATTATTGTAGTTTGTTTTCATTTTAAATTTCAGATACAGCATTAATGCTTCTCAATTTAGCTTTTTAACTCAAATAGGCCTTAGGCCTACATTAGAAAATGGTTTGCGGTTTAGCTCCATTTATCATTTGCTCTAGAATATGAATAATTAATATGGTTGCAATTGTTTGCACCTTTGAGTTGGGCATAATATTTATTGTGTTATGTTGTCAGGATGCGTTTGTTCTTCAGCTCAAAATGATCAGTTAGTTGATTTTTACACTTGTTGTGTTTCATATACCAGTTGTGAAGGTTTGCATTTGGCATTTTCAGGTATGGTTTTGTCACAAATGTTGTCAGTAGTTTAAAATAGCAAGCACTTTCATACAGATGAAACGCATAATAATAATAATATCAATTTACTTTTACGTACTGAGCAGACGCCTTTATCTAAAGTGACTTAGACTGCATTTAACTGGCGTTGTTAGTGTCATGCTCTACCTTTTGAGTTTTTTAATTTTACTATAATATTGAGTAATAATAATAATAATAATATATTAACAATATAATTCATAATAGATTTTTTGCTTTTTCTTTAAAAAAAATCACTCTAGTATATTAATTAAATCTTTTTTACATTTAGTAAAGTGAATTTTATTTTATTTTATTTTTTATTTTTTAAAAGCCATTCAAGCTGTTGCCAGTTTATTTTTGCAAGTGGCTAATTTTCACTGTGCATGTGAACTAATGCATGAATTGTGAAAGGAATAGTGGAGTATATGTGAACATCGATGAAAGAAAGAGATGAAGAAAAAAGAGGTGAGATCCCAGATGGTCAAAAATAGAAACGGTGAGGAAAAGATTGCAGAAAACCCAGTGGTCAAGGAGTGGAATGCTGTCAGCACCCTGCAGACCCCTTCTCCTCCTCCTTTAACAGAAGAGAGCACTTGTCCTTTCTTACTGGAGCTCCTCTCAGCCAATCAGAAGATGGCCTCGCTGCTCTGTCATCAGCTTCTGATTGAGGAAGGCTCTGTTTTTGTGCTCTGTTTGTGGAAGCTTGATAAAATGCCAGGTCTCTGCAGCCTCTGGGGAGAGGCAAACTTCTCTATGATGCGATCGATCGCGCTTCATCCTCATTAATACAATACGCTGGCTTCAGGAGCGAAAGGGGTGATTGCCGTCTGCTTGATATTCCTCCTTCAGTGATCTTATTGTGGGCAAGGGGATTGTAAGAGAGCACTATTAGACGTATTCTTGCTGGAGCTTCCTTATCCCACATTTGCATTTGATCGTTAAGGTGATCCAGTGGGAATATCAGACCTCCATGTACGACAACTTGTACCTGCATGGATTTGAAGACTCAGAGGCGGTGAGTAAGGGTCTATGTAAAGCTCTTTTCAATGAATGCATGCTCACACAGATGCTCTGAGGATGGCTGGAGGAATTCAGCTTGTGGATGGTGCTAATGGTCCCAGTGTTTTGGGGGAGGGGAGAGGATCCGTATGTATGTGTGTGTACATGTGTGTAGGTTTTGTTTCACTGTCACCTCCACTCTTTCTCCCAACCTCGCTCTGCCTTTCAGATGCATCGTGGAAGAAGCAGTCGAGGGAGAGCATCAGTCAGCTGTTTTGGTAGCCTGTTATTCCGTATCATTGTGCTGTTGTTAATAATGCCACACTGTTTACTGGTTTAGTTCCTTGCATGCATTGTTGTTTTTGTTGGATTTTCGGTGTGGCCTCAGCTACTCTCAAAAGGAATGCTTGCTTAAAGTGCCACTTTATTTTTGCTTGTAATGGAGGGCTCATTGAATTAGCATCATTTGATCAGATATAAATGAGTTCGATGGAAGTAGTGAGAATGTTCAGCATCGATGTCTGTATTGGTTATAGTCACGCCAAGGCCAGTCTCCTAATTCAGCCAGTACCAAACTTTCAACACTTGTGCAGCCTTGTTTTTTAACACGAATCCCAAACTATTTACATTCCACTCAGTGTTACCGTTGGCAAAAGTCAGAGCTGCAAAACATATTGATATGATCTTATCAATTTTTGGCTGTATGGCTTTGTTTAACACAAAAATATTTTGAAGAATGCTGAGAACCAAACAACACTGGAACCCATTTAATTTCACTGAGACAAATCTCAAAATATATTTTATGTTCCAAACCCATTTGAATTTCTGTCTTTTGCCGAACACAAGAGATGATATTTTGAAGATTGCAGGGAATCAAATGACATTGAAACACAGTGACTTCCACTGAGTTTTTGGAAGAACATGAACAGGAAAAACAAATTTTCTCCCACTTTTGCACTTTTCATAATATAGGAAGAAATAGTTGGTCTGAATGAAGGGTTCATTTGATTTTTCTATACAGTATGTTGGTGTTTATTAGTTAGACCTAAGAAGGTTTAAGAAAAGTAAGTTTTTTTTTTTCTTTTGGATAAACCTTGATAATAAATTGTAATTGTTTTATTTGCATACATTTGTTTGTTTGTTTTTCATCAATATGACATTTGTCATAATTCAATGTTTCCTTTAGCCTTGGTGAGAAACAAAACATTATATTAATAATTCATATGTATGAGGTATTTTTGGTGAACACTAAGGTTAAATTATTTATTTCAAATATATTCATTATGTCTCATTTTGGGAGACTTTAATTATGATTTTTTTTTTTTTTTTTGATGAATATGTTGTGCATTTACTGTTTACTGTAGGTGTGTCACTTTAAACAAGTCACTGACTGTTAACAGCCTCACAAAACAAGTGATCAGAAAATCAGAATTTGTCACATACCATCTATGTTAACATATCATCCCATTTACAACCTAAATACCAAATACATTCTGTTGGGCTGTCATTGATCAATGGCTCTTGGAAGGAAATCATCATGATTTGTCTCCGTTCACCTAACTACCGTAATAAAGCACTCTAGCGTCGTTAAAGGACAACTTCACGAGTTAGTTTTTATTAAAAGCCCATCTTGCCTGTGTAAATTACCAATTTTAGCTCTTTCAATTATGCAGCAGGTTTTCACTATCTATCTATCTATCTATCTATCTATCTATCTGTCTGTCTGTCTGTCTGTCTGTCTGTCTGTCTGTCTGTCTAGCAAAGTATCTGTTCTCTACTGTGAAGAGAGAGACTTTGGTGGCCAGGATTGATTCCTCCTCCTGTCAGCTCAGATCACATTGCATGGGGAAGTCGTGGCCTAATGGTTAGAGGGTTGGACTCCCAATCGAAGGGTTGTGGGTTCTAGTCTCGGGCCGGACGGAATTGTGGGTGGGGGGAGTGCATGTACAGTTCTCTCTCCACCTTCAATACCACGACTTAGGTGCCCTTGAGCAAGGCATCGAACCCCCAACTGCTCCCCGGGCGCCGCAGCATAAATGGCTGCCCACTGCTCCGGGTGTGTGCTCACAGTGTGTGTGTGTGTGTTCACTGCTCTGTGTGTGTGCATTTCGGATGGGTTAAATGCAGAGCACAAATTCTGAGTATGGGTCACCATACTTGGCTGAATGTCACTTCACTTTCACTTTCACTTTCACTGTGAAATGCTGTGAGGCTGTTTAATTTATGTGGAGGACCATTTAAAACCCTGCAGCAAGTATTTTCTCTGAAATTATATGGTGCAGAAATATAATGGAAATTATGTCGTAAGAATGAAATAATGACAAAGTAGCTCAGATCTGGTGGCCTCTGATGATCTTAATATAGCCTTGTGGTCTAATTGTGTCTGCCTCTCTTTTCTCCTCTTCCCTTACGGCTTGTGAATATTAAAGGTATAATGGAGGGTTCAAGCGGGTACTATTCTCTGCGTGTAATTGTATCGTGTATCCTGTTTATTTTATATTTATGACACTAATCGTGTTCCAGATTGTCAGTGTAATTGTGAAACAAGATCTGCACTGTTATATTTGGAATTGCTTTCTAATAAAAGCACTGCATAAGTTTCAAACTACCAGTTTAAACATGATATCATACTGCATTTAAAGTGGCAGTGACTGGTTTCAGTATAGTTTTAAAGTAAATGTTTTGGGGAAAAAAATGATAGTGACTTATTTTAAACTATGTTTTTTTCTTTCAGTGATTTGTTAACTAAATTGGAAAGAATTACAGCAGTTAAAGCAATTGTTCACCCCAAACCTCATGTTGTTCTAAACCTGTACGACTTTTATTCAGATTTATATTGAATTTTTTCCCGATCTGTTACAAAGTAGAAAGAATTGCATATATTGCTATGACATGAGTAAATAATGAGCGAGTTTAAATATTTTGGGTAAACTAACTGTAATAACTCCCTCAATATCTAACCAATCAGTTGAAAATCAGCCTCTGTAAATCTAGAACTAGTAATGTCTGCTTCTGCTCTGAAGGTCACAAACAGTTCACAATTCAGACGGAGCAATTCACGAACATGCTGTTTTCAAGGAAACAGTTCAAGGACTCGATTCCAATTTTGGGTTGCAACTGATCTAAAGATCAGTTAAGTCAGATATTGGAAGTACTGTACCTTTCATGGCTTCCTATGTGACACAAAGCTTTAATCATCATCTCTTTTTATGGTGAAGTATTTGCTTTCATCAGATGTGGCCCTAAATGGTAGTGATCTCGTGCTGTGTTGTGGAGAGATTTATCTGTAATTACCCACTGCTCTTGCCTGCATTGGTCCTCAGCTCTCGTGATTCATCTGGATATCTGCTCACTGGAGGATGCTTTTTCACTGACCGATTGATCTGCTTTTGTTTTCAAAGAAATACAGGGCAAGGATCTACCAGTGTAGTGGACTTTGTGTGCCCCTAATGCTCTCAGACTCACTGGCATCACAGAAAAATGTTCACTGCATACAATCTCTGAAGATAAGCAGAAAGTGTGGCTTGACAAACCCAAGCCCACACACTTGACGTGGTTAGATAATGGTGTACACACTGAGGCAGAGTACATGTGGTTCAGCCATTGTGTGAGTGGGTTTACTTATCTATACTGTCATTTAGGGACAAAGTTGCCCGACATTAACTTCAGTTGTGCTAAAAAAAAAAGTAAATTCTTAAGTTATTCTTTAAAAAGGATTCTTAAACACAGTTGCTAAAGGTGTATTACAGGGATAGGCAACGTTGGTCCTGGAGTGTCGCTGTCCTGCAGAGTTTAGCTCTAACCCTAATCAAACACACCTGAACAAGCTCTTCAAGGTCTTCAGGATTAGTAAGGCTACAGACAAGTGAGGCTTTTTTCAGGGTTGGAGATAAACTCTGCAGGACATTGGCACTTCAGGACTACGATGCCTACCTCTGGTCTAGTATCTAAAAGTATATTCTAATTTGTGCTGTCAAACGATTAATTGCAATTAATCGCATCCAAAATAAAAGTTATAGTTTACATAAGATATGTGTGTGCACAGTGTATGTTTATGGATATAATATGAAAACGAAAACTTATTTTGGATGCGATTAATCATTTGGCAGCACTAATTTTAATATATACTTAACATGTATAAAAATATTTGTATTGTGTGTGTGTATGTGTGTGTATGACTGTGTATGCATATATCAAGGACATTTGCATTACATTTACATTTATGCATTTAGCAGACGCTTTTATCCAAAGCGACTTACAGTGCATTTAGGCTATATATATATATATATATATATATATATATATATATATATATATATATATATATATGTGTGTTTGTTTTTTTGTTTTTTTTATCAGTAAGGAGTCATAACATGAAAAAAACATTTTTTGTGTATTGTTATAATAACGGTTTGTTTGCGTTTTGTTATAAAATGAGTACCAAGTAAACATTAACTTGCAGAATTCAAAACTTTCCACAATCCGAAGACAAAATCTGTTAAACCAAAAATGGTGGTCGGATTTTCAAAAAAGAATTTTATATATGTGTGTGTGTGTGTGTGATTGCTGCTTTAAACAAATCAAAATGTGAAAATAGTAATATTAATAGTTAGAATTTTCCAAATTAAATATGCCTTTTTTCTTTTTTGCTGCATGTTTTTTACTAATCATTCCTCCTTCTGAAGTTGGAAGCACTGGTTAATAGATTTAGTAATGTGGTAATGAATAAACATCAGCTGGGTCATTTATAAAACTGTCTTGCTGCTGAGTAGGTTGTGATAGCCGAGGCACAGAAATAATTCCCATGGGCTTTCATGCTAAACCAAGTACTTGAGTAAGAAATTCAAATGTGTCGTCGGACATTCACATATTATGGTGTTTTTTATCTCCTCCTTAAAGCAAATGTTTCCAAAAAAGCCTGTTTGAAAGAGATGGATTAATTTAATTTTGGTTTCAAGTTTAAGAATCAGTATACATTTTCAGCTGTATTTGCCTATATTTATTGTAATGGGAAGTATAGTTATAGATTTTTGCTAAATTGATCTACAGTCTTCATCTGTCTGAATGAGTATACAAAGTCTTTTGGAGCAAATGCAGTCCAAGGCAAATTGTAGTCTGCGTAACTTTAACTTTAAGTTCCTAAAAATCAGACAGTTACAAAAAATAAAAAAAATACATAAACTAAAATGTAACTAACTAATTTAATTTGAATACCTCAGCAGCTTACAGTTATTAAAATGACCTGATAGTCCAAGTCGTTTTTGAGAAGCTCTCTTTTGGGATTGACAGTGCAGCAGATGAATCATAACTTCAGGGACTGTATTTAAATGTACTTATGACCCTCTCATCAGTGTGTCTTGCCAAACATTGAATGGCCAAAGGTAATTTTTAATTATTAACAACTGATTTAAAAATAAATAATTTTTGTAATATATATATATATATATATATATATACATATATATATATATATATATATATACATATATATATATATATATATTTTTTTTTTTTTTTTTTTTAATACTTGAATTAATAAATAAAAAAATGACCAATTAATACATGACTATATGCAAAAAGATGATGTCTGTTTAACAGTTAAACCATTCATTTCTTGAAAATTAAATATTTGACCTCAGGTTGAAGTGTGCTGGCAGCCTGAGAAAGAGGAACTGTGCTATCATCTGCTGAAGAAATGTTCCCGTCCTGCACCCTGCCATCTCTCTCCATCCAGCCATCGGTATCGCTGAGTCGGCAGCATGGAAGCAAACCAGCTGGCCGTGGGGTGTAATGTTTTTTAAAGTGAAGTGATTGCCTGACTGCAGATTCTGTAAACACCCAAAACCATTTGGATACCAGCATGGCTGCGATATTATTTCCATCGCAGCATGGTCTCCAAATGGGACCCAAAACTGTTTGGATACCAACATTCTTCTAAGTGTTCCACAAAAGAAACAAGTCATACAGGTTTAGAACGACATGAGGGGGAGTAGTGACACGATTTTCCTTTTAAAGCCTTTTTGCTATATTAACTGGATGTTTATATAATAAGTTGCATTGTGTTTGCAATAAGCATAGTTTTTATTTAAATCAGACCTTGTGACAGAGATGCTCACAAGTCTCTGAGCTAGAGTCCAAGTCAAGTCTCAAGTCTCTGAGCTAGAGTCCAAGTCAAGTCTCAAGTCTCTGAGCTAGAGTCCAAGTCAAGTCTCAAGTCTCTGAGCTAGAGTCCAAGTCAAGTCTCAAGTCTCTGAGCTAGAGTCCAAGTCAAGTCTCAAGTCTCTGAGCTAGAGTCCAAGTCAAGTCTCAAGTCTCTGAGCTAGAGTCCAAGTCAAGTCTCAAGTCTCTTTATTATATTAAGTCTCTGGTTATAATAAATGTTGCATCACGTAGAGCGATCCATCCAAGCTGCTTAGAACACTGCATAGCTATATATAAGGAATTCAAAGCATGTAATATGTTATCATGACAACTCTATCTATTAGCATACAATATCAACTTTGATTTTGGTATATAATCAGTGTAAACAGGCTATTGCAACATGACAAAAACACCAAGAATGCTTTACTTTTAAGTTAATATCTGTATTTTGCATTTATGGATTCAGTAATGGCCTTCTGTCTGTCCTGGCTGTATAGCTGCACACCTCTTGTCTGGCTTAAGAATGAACAAAGCTACGCTGACTTATGTTATTCATACAATACCTACTCACAAATAAACATCAAAAACAAAGCCGCAATGAATTTCTGTGCAAAACAGCTTTTACTACAAACACTTCAACGCAAGAACATTGTTATCACACAAGAACATTTTGATAGAGAACCAAAAATATTTAAAGTAGATAAAATTAGAATAAATAAAATGGAAATGTCTACATACTATTACTACTGTAAACTTTGCAAATAGGACATCAGCCCCTTCAAGTCAATGAACAATAACAAAGTGGGCTGCAATGAATATCTGTGCAAAACGTCATGGCTCCGCTCCCAATGACAGAGGCACGCAGGTTTTTTTCCACTGGAGTACTCACGTGAAGGATGCGTGCACAACTAATAACTAATATCATCACGCTATAAAGGGTTGGCCTGCGCTGGGTGCGCCCCTCCCCCTATAACTGTTCTGTCTCGCGGAGGAGCTCATTTGTGTGCATCTGTGTGAAACACGCGCTCTGAAACACGCATAGGAAAAAAGAGCGACAGAAAGAACGGCTCCCCTCCAGCCGTGACTCGGCTCCCATCGTTCATGTTTATGAGCCGTTCAAAAGAATCGGTTCGTTCGCGAACGTCACAACTCTAACAGCGAGCTCATCTGACGTTTACTAAAAATTAACATTGTTCACGAGTCCCGGACCTCGAGTCCGAGTCGAGTCTGAAGTCTTTCGAGGACGAGTCTCAAGTCGAGTCTGAAGTCACTGTTTGTGCGACTTAAGTCGCACTCGAGTCCGAGTCTCAAACTCGAGTCCCCATCTCTGCCTTGTGATCCATCAGAACTTGATAATATAGCAACACATGCAAATGTTGTGATGGGACAAAATGTATGAGTGTTTGTTGAATCGTAAAAGTCATTGTGCATCAGCTCATTTTGAAGACTCAAACTGTTTTTGTAGCAGTATTAAACCGTATATTTTAATGGCCCGGTGGTGTGCTGGAGACTGAGTAGATGGAATGAGTTGCTGTGAGGATGAATCACAGGGGCTTTGATATCATCAGGAGCAGATGCAGCTCCTGACACTTGACTCGCCTCAGTGCACATCGCCTTATGTAACATTGGTCACATGACTATCCTGGCCATGGAGGTCCCATGATCTAGTGGGATGGCCAGAAGAGAGGGCATTGTGCTGGCTAGGAGTTGTGAGCTTAAAAAACTGATGCATCTAGCTGTGTCTACAGTTTCTGTGGCTCAGTGGTAGAGCATTGCGTTGGCAGCGCAAAAGGTTGTGGGCTCAATTCTCAGGAAACACGTATACTGTTAAAAAATGTAAAGCCTGAATCCACTGTCTGCTAAATGTATATGTCTAGACATTAAGTGAACAGAGATTGAGCTCTAGAGGTACTGATGATCCAATGATCCAGATGCTGGTCTTTTTAGCAGGGTTGCCAGCCTCCATTCACAGTGGTTGCTTCATCCTAGACAAAGAATAACACATCCTGTGCTCTTTTCATCCACTTCCTTCATCTCCCATAGTACTAGAGACATCTGTCTTGGCAATAGTGAGTTACCGTGAACTTGCAGAAGTGATGATATCATACAGTTAGACATAATGGATGTCTCAGTGTACCTTTGAGGATATACCAGGAATAGAATCAGATTCTCTTTGATGAGGCATCTCTACTGGGATGCATATGTGTGCATGTGTGTTGGCATCTGAGATTCATCAAGCTGCATCTCTTGTCTTTGTTCTTTCTTCAGCCCTTTATCTTTGTTTGGGTCTCTTGTTTAAGTTTTTTTTTTTTTAAACAGATTGCCTCTTTAAGAATCATCAAGCATCTTTAACATACACTTCTTAAAGTTCTGAGTTTTGTGTGCTTAAGTGCATATTCTCTGCACTAGCAGCACAAAATGGATTTGCAATCTGTGCAGAGGTTTGGAATTGCAGTGTGTTCAACCTGTCTGCAGCCAGACAGGACAAGATCAGAGATGGAATCCTGAAGAAATCTATCACTGTTTCTGCAAAAATATTAAGCAGCACAACTGTTTTCAACATTAATAAGAAGCACCAAATCAGTGTGTTTTTATGGATAATGTGAACAATATTAAGCAAAAAGTCAAAGTAACCAAATCCCTAGTGAACATCATTTTCCAGTTTCATTGTGCCTTGTTGACTCATTGTTTCTGATTCTGTCATAGTTGCTCTTGATTTGACCATAGTTCTGTGTGTGTCAGACACTTATACAGTGCTCTGTTTGTAAATCTTCTTTCTTTTTGCTTTTGATTAGGTTTAATGCAGTACAGTCTGTCTGCAGATAGGTGGTTGGGAATAGTGTGTATTTAGCAGCTTTTGTGATGGTAACAACATCAGACTGCTTTAGCCAAACCCCAGCACAGAAAAGATAGACATGGGCAATATCATCTGTCATATTGCATAGCATTGATGATATTTTTCCTGATAGCTGGAATACCTTTTTTTTATGTTGTAATATGATATGAGACATTAAATGATACCACCTTCATTTAAGGGGGTTTAAGTAAATCAGTTCAAATAATTGACTGAAATATAAAGTACAATACATGGATACATGATTCATGGGTGGTACAAAGGATGCAATAAACCGTAATGCACCAACCTTTGATTTTCTAATGACTTTTAAAAGGTTTCGGAGTAAAATCAGATATGTTACCCAGATTTATGTTTTAAGCAAATGTGAAGCAAGATCACAGACAGATTTTAAGGGTCACTTATTTTTGATGGATCTTAGATGAAGTAGAAGTTGTCCTTACCTCAGTGAATTTGTAAGCATTTTAAGTGCTACTGTTATTACTGAGAAATGTATTTTTTTGTGATAAGTAATTAACCTGCATATTTGGTCAATTTTTACATTCCTTTAATGGCATGAACTGTAATAGCTGGTGTTGTAGTATAAAAAAAGGGCTGTATTTAATTCTGGATGACTACTGCAGTGATAAAGAGAATACTAGTGGATTATATGATTAGATTATATGTTTGTATGGGACACAACTACAGGGTTAATGAACCTTCAAGGTGTCTGTTAGCTTTGAGCACAATCTTTTGATGAGTAGATCAAAGCACATGTTGCTCTTGAATTCATTGCATATCGTGCTCTTAATAAATTGCCCTTTTGGTTTTAGACTGACTCCTCCAAAGCTCTACTCATCAGTTGCTCCAAGCCATTCCGAGAAAATAAAATACTATTAATGTTGTAAGTTAAATAAAAAATAGACACAAGCGAGAGACAGCTGCTGACCTAGAGTAAGTACTGTAAATTAACATGGATATCATAGCAAGATCAGTAAGAAATGTTTCAGTTCCTATTTAAATATTTTGCAGACTTGCATACTTTTGTAAATCTGAGGATATTTTGTAATATTTTTGAGATCACTAGGATTTATTTTTTCTCAGGAGAAACATCTGAGAAGCATATGCATAAAGTCTCAACATGCTCTCCATTTAATCTCGTTGTCTAGGAGAAGAAATAGATATTTTAAAAAGATCTCTTTGGGGTTTGTCTTTCCTATGGGACTTTTGATCCATTCGCCCTCTCTTTTTCATTCTCAATAATACATTTGAACAAGACATCCATAATTCTGACTCTGTGGCTGTCAGCTTTAGACATTTTGTATTTGATCTGGTCCCCTTTCCCTCAATGCCATGAACCGGTGCATCAACATCTGCACATGCATTTCTCAGCTTTGCAAACACTGTGAAGTCAGCATTAGAGCTGTTTACTGCAATCTTACCGGACTGCGGTTTATTGATAAGTGTCAAATCGGCCTTGTCACCTGTTCGTGATAATGTATGAAGTGTCTAAAAGGAATTTAACTATGTATTCATAATTTCAGGTTCTTCAAAATACAAGCTTCAATAGTTCTTCAATGCCATAACATTTATGTTATGGTGGAATTTATTTTATTGTTTTATATACAGGTGCATCTCAATAAATTAGAATGTTGTGGAAAAGTTCATTTGTTTCAGTAATTCAACTCAAATTGTGAAACTTGTATATTAAATAAATCCAGTGCACACAGATTGGTTCTTTTAATTGTGATGATTTTGGCTCACATTTAACAAAAACCCACCAATTCTAACCCTATCTCAACAAATTAGAATATCGTGACATGCCAATCAGCTAATCAAAGGTTTGGATACCAACATTCAACAAAGGTTTCCTGAGCCTTCAAAATAGTCTCTCAGTTTGAATCACTAGGCTACACAATCATGGGGAAGACTGCTGATCTGACAGTTGTTCAGAAGACAATCATTGACACCCTTCACAAGGAGGGTAAGCCACAAACATTCATTGCCAAAGAAGCTGGCTGTTCACAGAGTGCTGTATCCAAGCATGTTAACAGAAAACTGAGTGGAAGGAAAAAGTGTGGAGAAAAAGATGCACAACCAATCGAGAGAACCTCAGCCTTGTGAGGATTGTCAAGCAAAATCAATTCAAGAATTTGAGTGAACTTCAGAAGGAATGAACTGAGGCTGGGGTCAAGGCATCAAGAGCCACCACACACAGAAGTGTCAAGGAATTTGCTGAACCACAGACAACGTCAGGTGCATCTTACCTGGGCTACGGTGAAGAAGAACTGGACTGTTGCCCAGTGATCCAAAGTCCTCTTTTTAGAGGATAACAAGTTTTGTATTTCATTTGGAAACAAAGATCCCAGAGTCTGGAGGAAGGGTGGAGAAGTTCATAGCCCAAGTTGCTTGAAGTCCAGTGTTAAGTTTCCACAGTCTGTGATGATTTGGGGTGCAATAACATCTGCTGGTGTTGGTCCATTGTCCAAGTCACTGTACCCGTTTACCAAGACATTTTGGAGCACTTCATGCCTCCTTCTTCTGATCAGCTTTTTGAAGATGCTGATTTCATTTTCAGCAGGATTTGGCACCTGCCCACACTGACAAAAGCACCAAAAGTTGGTTAAATGACCATTAGTGTGCTTGACTGGCCAGCAAACTCACCAGCCCTGGGCTTCCATACCATCTCAGCAGTGCCACCAACTGATCACCTCCATGCCATGCCGAATTGAGGCTGTAATTAAAGCAAAAGGAGCCCCTAACAAGTGTTGAGTAAATATACAGTAAATTAACATACTTTTCAGAAGGCCAACAGTTCACTAAAATGTTTTTTATCATAAGACACACTAAAATGTGTCTTATGAAGTATTCTAATTTGTTGAGATATTTGGGTTTTTGGTAAATGTGAGCCAAAATCATTGCAATTAAAAGAACCAAAGACTTAAACTACTTCAGTCTGTGTGCACTGGATTTATTTGATACACAAGTTTCACAATTTGAGTTGAATTACTGAAATAAATAAACTTTTCCACGACATTCTAATTTATTGAGATGGACCTGTGTAGTGTTGGTTTGAACAAAAATACAGTAAAAACAGTAATACTGAAATAATATTACAAAATTGTTTTCCATTTTAATAGATTTTCAGATACAATCCATTCCTGTATTCCATGCTTACCACATTCTCCTTGGTAATGTGTCATTTCACTATTACTGCTGCTTCTGTTTTAAGGCTTTCTATACTGTTAAGGTTGACATAAGAACATTTATTCCAACCCTTTGACATGAAATATTATTAAAAACTAGCAGCTTCTGCTTGATGCACTGCAATGAATAGTTATTTAAATCAAAACCTTTTAATGCAGTCTAAATCCATTCAGATAAAACAATAAAATTACTATGTGTGTCATTATGGACAAGCAAGAGCAAAGTAAAGGCTATTCCTCCCACATATCCTTTGTTTAGTGCAGCATACATCCACTATAAATCATCTAGATACATTTTAGGATTCTTGGGTTGGTTTACATAGAGTGCTTTGTGTTAATGGCAATAAATTGATAGATATTCACAATGTGTATGCAGGGTTCCGCCGATTCGTACACTAGCAGACCATCCGACTCAGATGTCTCTCTGGATGAGGAGCAGGGCGGACGCCAGGAGAAAGAACAGCAGGCCACCGTTCAGCTGGAGAGGGCAAAGGTCAGACTGTCTTAACCAGAGCTACCTGTACTGTACCTATGCAATTGTTCTTATATATGCCTCATATGTGCTTTAAATCTGTCTCAGGCCAAAGCAGTGGCCTTTGCCGTGAGGACAAACGTCAGCTACTGTGGTGCCCTGGATGAGGATGTTCCTGTCGCTGGGACTGCCATTTCCTTTGATGCTAAAGACTTCCTTCACATCAAGGAGGTGAAGAGGGCATTTATTTAATGAGAGCCTGTCTAGCTGTATCCATTTATAAATGGAATTTAAACAAATTTCCTCTGTGTATTTCTACAGAAGTACAACAATGACTGGTGGATTGGGCGACTGGTGAAGGAAGGCTGTGATATCGGTTTCATCCCCAGTCCCTTAAAACTAGAGAACATTCGCTTACAGCAAGAGCAAAAAAGGGGCCGCTTCCATGGGTAAGACTGCCTAAGAGGAAAATATGAGTAATGAGTGTTATGCTAAACCTTAAACCATTTTGAAGGCTAAGATGCAATTCTGTCTTCCACTGTTTTACTATTTGGCAAGCCATTTGTAGCCATTATTTGTCAAAAAAGAATAAAATGAAAGCCAATGAAAACTGCGGTAGATTTCCACTGTTCAAATTTCAAAAGCCAAATTTCAGGATGATTATAAATGCCCTTGAACCTCATTGTTCATTGCATCATTGTTTTATTTAGAACACAGGATGGGTGATTATTCATGGGACAATTAATTTTGCAATTGGAGCAATGTCCTTTCATGTACAGAGAATGAGCATAGTTGTAGGTGTTTTTGAAAGAAATGACACACAAACCCAAAAATGAGATGCTGCGTTCTCTCTCAACAGCACTGTTGAGTCACACAGTAGTCATATCTCTCCACTCTATTAGATAAAATGTCTGGTTTTGAAGGACAAAGGCATTTGTACTTACTGCTGTTCTTTCCTTAACAAAGGAAATAATGTAGTATGTCTAAAATTGTGATCCACATAGATCCTTCAAGATGTTTACATATTACATCCCTAGTAAAAAATAAATATACGAAAATGTATTTGAAATACATTTATTTCATTCTAAGTACTTTAACATATTTATGTATGTAATAAAAATACCTTTCGGTTGTACTTTTAGTATACTATAATGAAAATTGAACAATTTTGTTCTTAATGCACTGAAGTATATTTGATTGCGCTAAAGTATAACTATTGCAAGTGCACTTTAAATATCTTGCATTTTAAGACTGATATTATAAGAAGATCATACAGAATTTATCAGTAATGACATTAAATATTAAGAAATGTGGATTGTGCACAAGTAAAACTCTAAATAAAGTTTAAATAAAACTTAAAAAGTCTCAAGCAATATGTCAGTAAATATGTTAATACATTTGAACTATACTTAGTATGAAATAAATGTATTCTAAATATATTAGGGGTTACCTTAAAGGGATAGTTCACCCAAAAATCAAAATTTGATGTTTATCTGCTGACCCCAAGGGCATCCAAGATCCAAGGTGACTTTGTTTCTTCAGTAGAACACAAACTGAGATTTTTTACTGAAACAGTTAAAAATGTTGCAGTCTGTCAGTCTTATAATGCAAGTGGATGGGAATCACGGCTTAAACATACAATAAAAAAAAAATTAAAAACTCATTATACATTGATGTGTGAAGTCATTTTTCCACTTGAGAGATAGGCGGTGGTAATGCACTTATAAGTCTGCATACACTAGAAGAAGAAGACGACTCGCCTGCTTGAGAATGCGCTTGTGAACAGTTTGCACATGGGAGAATCAGAGGTAAAATAAGATATAAATGCTATTCAGTTTCTTGCACAGACTGATCGTTTTGTTTACACATCAATGTATCGTCACAAGCCGCAGGGTTTAATATGGTTTTGTTTCTGTGTTTTTTTATTTATTTAGTTTTATTGTATGTTTTAGTCGTGATTCCCATCCACTTGCATTATATGACTGACAGACTGCAACAGTTTCAGTTAAATAGTTCAGTTTGTGTTCTACTGAAGAAACAAAGTCACCTACAACTTGAATGCCCTGGGGGTAAGCAGATAAACATCAAATTTTCATTTTTTGGTGAACTATACCTTTAAACACAATATAAAGAGGAATTTTACTTTATACCATATTCTTGCTTATAACATCTTTGTCTCAACTCAGACTGTCCAAATATTTATACAAAATTATATAAAAGATGACAAACTTGATCTGACTGCCACAATATTTCATGCAAAGTTAATTAAAAAATAAGATGTACTAATTATTTATTTCTAAGAATATAACTGGACACCAATTAGTCATGCAATGTGATGTTTTTTTTTATGATTTAATTAAGAGTCCTTATTTACCACCATTCCCAATTCTTTATTCTGTCCCTATAGGAAGTCCAGTGGGAACTCTTCTTCCAGTCTGGGTGAAATGGTGTCAGGCACCTTCAAGCCCAACCCTGCTTCAGCAGGTCAGCTTCAGTCTTCATCGTTAGTGAAGGGTTCCAGTCCACTTCAGGCTGGTTTTATAAAATGTCCAGAAATTAAAGAATAAATTGATGTTTTCCAATAGCAAACAGGGGAAACATGTCTGTTTTTTAATGCTGTCCAGACAGACACTTCATATATTGTTAATCACTCTTGACACAAAATAAATATGGCTGAGAAACACAACCTGTAGAGAGGCTGTGTTGCCCAGTGAAATTTAGTTTAGCATTAAAAACCATACAGGAAGAGTGCTAGGCATTGAAATGTTAATAAATATAATTTATTTCATTTAATTTTATTTTGTATTTTAAATAGAGAAAAGATGCATCAGATTTTGTTTCAGTCTACTTTTTAAAATTCCTCTTTTCTATCATCACAGGTAAACAGAAACAGAAAGTGGTGAGTTTTATTTCATTTGGCAATTCTATAAATTCTACAAAAGACTATACTATTTACTGGTTAAAGATGATGCATTGATGATTCAGTAATCAGTATGGGGTTATTGTGGTACAAATAAACAGTATATTGTTTCACATCAAATTGTTGTTATTTTGTAGGCCGAGCACATTCCTCCATACGATGTGGTCCCTTCCATGAGGCCGGTGGTCTTAGTTGGCCCATCACTTAAGGGATATGAGGTAGGCTTCCATAATCCCTATGGTCTGTTTGTGTGTATATTTAGACATGGTAACCAGGGCATCACTTCTTAAGCAGCGAGCGAGAGGGGATGTCGGTTTGTCACTGAATAGCAGTCATCATCTCCAAGCAGAGTTGCCAAGGCAACAACCTTCTGGGTACTACATATCAGTCTCAAAAATGGAGCATGGTTTGAAATTAGAAAAAAATATAAAACCACCATCCCTGAAATCAGCATGACAAGCATGTTAGCATGCACCCTCTGAATATTAGACTAGATCTCTTGGAGCATATATCATGATTGATCTGTGAAAGATAAACAGCTGTGTTTAATCATTTAAAATCATTTTTTCTGAATATGTCATTTGCTCATATACAGACATTATTTAAAAGAATAACTCACCCAAGTGAGTTTGTCTTTTCATCGGACTTTTAGAAATGTAGCAGTACATCACTCGTTTACCAGTGGATCCTCTGGAGTGAATGGGTGCCGTCAGAATGAGAGTCCAAACAGCTGATAAAAGCATTACAGTAATCCACAAGTAATTCACACAACTTCAGTTCATCCATTAATGTCTCATAAAGTGACAATCTGAATGTTTCTAATAGACGTTTTTAATTTTAAAGCTTTGCTTATGGCTAAAATATGAGTCCTCTATCCATATTTTGTGCGCCCTGAATAATGGAGGTAGGTTTTTGGTTCACAAGACATTAATTGACCGAATGGATTATTTGCGGATTATTGTGATGTTTTTATCAGCTATTTGGACTCTCATTCTAACGGCACCCATTCACTGCAGAAGATCCTTTGATGGGCAAGTGATGTAATGCAATTTTTATTTTTTTCAAATATGTTCTGATGAAGCTACAAACTCATCTACATCTTGGATGATATGGAATGAGTACGTGTCTCTAAGTTAGACTGCACTGTTTGTCATTTCCTGGCTAGATGCTGTTGAAGTCAATTCGATAATTCCTTAGTTTTTTCAATGAAAAAAATCTCCTTTTTGCTCATAATTGTGTTTACTCTCCCGTCGTCATGGGTTTGAACACAGGTGACAGATATGATGCAGAAAGCGCTCTTTGACTTCCTGAAACACAGGTTTGAAGGCAGGTGAGTGACAGCTTTTAATGCGTTTTGGATTTTAAATACCTTTCCTGTCCATATGTTCATGATTTCAGTACATTTATTTCCTAATTTCAGGATATCAATCACAAGAGTAACCGCAGACATCTCTTTGGCCAAGAGATCTGTGCTGAATAACCCTAGTAAGAGAGTCATTATTGAGAGATCCAACACCAGATCCAACCTGGGTATGTCAGCTCATGTTTAACTGCTGTTGAGCATTTTTAATTAGATGCAAGTTAATTAATTAAGGTTACACATGTTTACAGCGGAGGTTCAGAGTGAAATCGAGCGAATTTTTGAATTGGCCAGATCCCTTCAGCTGGTTGTGCTGGATGCCGACACGATCAACCATCCAGCCCAGCTCATCAAGACTTCTTTAGCTCCCATTATTGTCCATGTCAAAGTGTCTTCTCCCAAGGTAAAATGTTTGCATTTCTTTATTAAAAGAAGAAACTGAACAAGTACTAACAGTGTATGTTAGATGAATGATGTTATGATTATATAGTTATTGCATTTGTGTGCTTACAGGTGTTGCAACGGCTGATCAAATCACGAGGGAAGTCTCAAAGCAAGCATTTAAATGTACAACTGGTGGCAGCAGACAAACTAGCTCAGTGTCCTCCAGTGAGTATCTACAATAGCATAACATAGTCTGATTCTTCTCTTTTACAGTGTTTGCAACCCATTTTACTTTAATAATCTGACTGTTTTCAATTTGAAAATGTAATATATTCCTGTGATGGCAAAGCTGAATTTTCAGCAGTCATCACTTCAGTCGTCAGTGTCACATGATATTACAGAAATCATTCTAATATTCTGATTTGCTGATAATGAAACTTATCTTGTTATAGGAGGGTCATTGGTGTGCTTTTTGTGAAAATGCCACTTTTTTAGGATTCTTTGATGAACAGAAGCGTTCAAATTTACAGCATTTGTTTAAATTGGATTCTTAAGGTCTTTATTGTCGCTTATGATCAATTTAATGGGTCCTTGCTGAATAAATGTATTCATTAAGAGAAAAAAAAGACTCCAGACTTTTGAATAGTGTATTACAGTAACACAGGATATTCAGTAAGACAAATTTTAGTTTTTTTTTTAATTGAGGTTGGATTGGGTTTTGAAAAGTTGGTGTAATGTGCCAAACTAGAGGGAGGTGGTTGACTGGAATGCATTAAAAATAAAGGATGTGACGTGTTCCAGGAAATGTTTGATGTAATTTTGGATGAGAACCAGCTGGAGGATGCATGTGAACATCTGACCGAGTATCTGGAGGCCTACTGGCGTGCAACTCACACTTCTCTCAGCACTCCTCTGAACCCTCTGTTGGGACGCAATCTGGGCTCCACTGCACTCTCACCGTACCCCACAGCCATCTCTGGACTACAGGTGAGCGCAGACTTGGCACTCTGTTTTAAATATTTTTTGAATATTCCAAAATATGCTGATTAGAATGTGTTGAAAATCCTGGATAAGCTCTGCCTCCTTGGTTAAGTGTACCATAACAAGCTTTAAAGAATGTACCATATGAATAACTGGAAATTACAGAGAGTACTAGAGATTTGCATGAAATTTCAGAAACCAAAAATGCTCAGAATGGTAAAAAATTAAGTAAATTGAAATATGTTTGTGTATTAAGTTTATATAATTTGTTCAACAGACATTTTTAGCTTGCTGTATGCAGTAACATGTTCCAAAGTTATTGTTTATAACTGTCCTCTGAAAGGGTTATTTTGTATTTATTTCCAATTGTAATATATTAGTTCTGCTGATAATATTGTTTAACTTTCAACAGAGCCAAAGAAATAAAAACAGCAATCACATCAGCGACAACTCTCCGATGGAGCGACGCAGCTTGATGACGTCTGATGAGAACTACCACAACAACGAGCGGCAAAAGAAGAGTCATAACCGCCTGTCCTCCAGCTCCCAGCAAAGTCGAGACCACTACCCTCTGGTAGAGGAGGAGTACCATGATCCCTATCAAGACACGTACCAACCTCACCGCAACCGGGGCTCCCCCGGGGGCTACAGTAACGACTCGCGGCACAGACTCTGAACATCCAGTCCACTACAGCCAGAGCTATGAGATCAATTTCATCTAATTGTGTAAACCCTTTCTGAAAATGCAGTGCATTGCTTTCACTCTGAAACAGGTCCCCATAAATGGGTCATCTTAACTGAAAGCAAAATCCGAGCACCCGGTCCATCTATGTAAGGCAGTTGTTTTGCAGCCCTTGCGCATCTCTTGTCAGGCAGTTGGAGTTGCTGATTTTATCTGCAATGGCTGAGATAAGTAGCTCTTTTGGAGGAGTGACAGCTATAGTACCTTCTGGTCCATCCAGTTTCTCCTTGTAGAGGCCTAAGCCCTGCAATTAATTGCTAACCTAAAAGTCCTGCACTGTCTAGATTTGCAGGACGTTTTGTGATGGCATGCTAATTTTCATCCTGAACTAGTCCCAGCATGCAGAAATGCTCAACAGTGCCAAGACCCAATCAGCACAGAGCCTTTTTTGCACAATTTCAGTAGCCAATGGAAGTGTCATGCATTCACCGTTCTGTTTCTTCCTGTTTTTGTATTTATGTTAGATGGTCTCTTATTTTGCCCAAACAGCCTCAGGTACGAAACGGGAATGCTTCATAGGTGCCAAAATCCAAGGGGTTTCTTTTCCAACAGTCTATTTTCATAATGATCTCTACAGACAGTGTCAACAGACACTTTTTTTTCTGAGCAAAATACAAAGGATAACATATTATCCTTTTTTACGTACACCATAATGCCTGTAGTTCACTCAGCGCTTCGCCCAGGCCTAAAAGTGGGATGTTGTTGCAAAAAATTACGCCAGAGCACCAGTATCAGGTCGATTTGATCATTTTAAATGACTCCATTACTTAGTAATAGTAAATAAATGAATCTCATGAAACCTTAAAAGATTTAAAGATTATATTTCACCCAAAAAGTCATATAAATATAAACAATATAAATACAGTAAAGCCTGTTTTAGGACCATTAAGACTCAAATTGTGACATTATTTTCATGAAAAAATAAATAAAAAAGAATCATCCCCTTCTCTATTTTAATTTGTTTGTTTACATTGTAAATAATTATGCATCATGATGGTGTTTGTTAAATTTGAATAATTACATTAAATAGTATTAAACAGAAAAATGGGTTAAAAACACATATGGAAATTCATAAGAATTAAAAGGGTCAGTTGTGATTAATTATCATTAAAATAATAGTATTATAATAAAAATTAAAAACTTGTCCAAATCAACTATATTTTCTTTATGCCATATATGTATTTTATTTATTTATTTATTTATTTACTTTTGTTATTTTTGGTGAAATGTGACCTGAGCATGTTTTGTGAGATTCTCAGGGGTTTTATTGAGCTCATATGACACTCTTGATAGAAACAGCGCAGTAGCCTGTGTCATTGAAATATATGGCAGCTGAGTGGAAATCAATTCTGTCACTGAGGGAGTGTTTACACTACACAACTTTTAACAAAAAATTATAATCTTAATAATAGGTTAAAAATAGGAATTGTTAAGCATGTTGGCCATTTATTTACAAAAAAGGCCCTGAAAATGCAACCTTAAACGTTACTATTATCACATCTGTGTAAGCTATAAAAAAAAAAAAACATGAATTTGTTATAACAGTGATGCGCAAGAGTATTACGTGTTTGCACAGTGTTTCTCTACAAAGTGAGATTGCCAACTACTGGCCTGGCATGCATAATACAGCATTTTTTGTTATTTTAGCAAATCCTTGTGAACAGGGATCATTTGGATAATGATGTCATCTGTAGTACACAAAACATTTTCAAAAACGCAAAACTTTTCTGTTTTTAGTGCACTCTTGTCGTGTAAACCTACCCGTAGTCAGGTCTGTGGATCACCATAAAGTTAATCTGTTCTAATAAGCTTTATGAAACAAGTCATTGATTATTATGACTACTAGTCTTGAACTATTTAGTGTATGCCTGACCTATAGTATAGTTAGTTACTGGTTGCCGTAGCAGATACACTATGTATTGGGATTAAAATTAGACGTTAGACTAAGATACAACATAAAAACTATAAAAGGAAAAATTCATTTTTTTATTTTTTATTCATTTTTTTTAGTTGTTTTCATCAAGCCTGTATGGAAAAGCTGTTCACACACACTGAAGTGCTCGGATGAACAAATCAGGTGTCATTCCTGCCTTTGCATGTGCAAAACTACTTTCTTCTGCTGGCTTACATGATTATGACAAAAAAGCATCACATTTTTTCTATTGTATTAGATATTTCTTCAACTCCATTGTCATTTATTCAATGAAAAATGCTTAATGATGTTTGTTGAACAGTCCAGACAATGCTTGAATCGATGTTAGCAAAGTTATTTCAAAGTTGTCTGGATCTTGACATTTGCATTTTTCTCAACTCATTTCTTGGTACGGCAAATCGCAACAATTCCCTTAATTGTGTTGTGTTGTACAGTTTTTCCTCTCACGGAGATCGCTGTTGTGTGTTCGTAATGCTCAGAGAGAGAACAAAAGCAGTGTTGACATCAGTTTATAGGTACTGTGTTGCAAAAAGCATTTGGTCCATAACTTTCAGTGGCTTCATATAGTTAAGGTTTAATCATATCTTAGTGTTAATACTATTTGTTTGGTGTGGAAATAATTGGATTTATCCAGTTTCCATTCTGCTGTAAGTTCTACCTGTGAGCGATAGTAATAAACTACTGGATTTGTCGCGAGCAGAACCGGTAGGAAAGAAACTCTGTCTGTCTGTAGGCTATTTTTAGTGTAAACAGTATGTAGCATTAGAAAGCATTCAGTAAACGTTTTTGAAACGTTTCTTGCTGCAGTTGAGGGGCCAGTAGAAGTTAATGGAGTTTGGGTAAAGTGTCCTTATTCTCTGATCACTGCCACCCCCATTTCTCCTGCCCACTCCACTGTCTGTGTGCAATATTTCATAAACTATAAACTACTTTGAGCATACTAATCATTTGTCTTGTTTAACATTCTCTGAATCATATAGAATATGAGGATTCACATTATAAATGTATAAAGAGCTAATTGGGAACCAGTTGACAGTATTGTTCTGAAATAGTATTCATATTATATTATTATTTATTATTATTTTAGAAGTTAATCAGTTAATCTAGACATTATTTGGTCTCCTTATGAAACCTCCTATTTGTGGATATCCTCAAATTACCTGATAGTTAATATATATATATATATATATATATATATATATATATATATATATATATATATATATATATATATATATATATTTCTCCCCTACAAGTACATAACTTTTTTTGTAAAGAAGTACAAATTTTGGTGTATTTTCCCATAACCTTAAGGTCCTTTGGTCACCTTTAATGTCAGTTAATGTAGCCAACCCTCAGGACCAACATTGCTGTTGTTATTAGTATTATTATTATTCATATTATTATTAGTATTATACATTCCCTGCCAGTAAATGTATGCCTTAACTTTATTATAAGGTACATGTTAGATTTTTTTTAACTTTAGCAAACAGAAGGATTCTTTCTATGCCTCTTTTTGAGAGCTCTGTGGATCTAATTTATTTAAAAGTGTGTTAAGCATTTTCATCCTATATGTAGTTTTAAATGGCATTCTGTGAGTGGTAAATTGTCAACAATTGATCAGAATTCATTCATTTTGTGAAACAATGTACTTCCTATATCCACTGCCCCTATAAAACAATTTTCCCTTTTGTTTCATGCAATGGCATGTTGGTAAAAGACGATGAAAAAATAATCCAAAATAAGTGATAGCCATTTACTATGCAAATGTGTACAGTGCTGCATGCTAATGCTTTATCTGCCTCTGCAACTTAATGGCTTCAAATGGAGTTCAAATGGAATTGTGGGTATTACTTGTGCAGGACGGTATTTGAGAGAAATACAAAACTGCATGCATATTTTTCCATTTGCATCGTCAGATTAAAGGGACACTATATGGTTCTGGGAAACAGATGTGTAAGATTTAGTAAGTTTTCTTTTGTAAAATAAATTTGAATGTCAAAAGAGTGCTGTGATGATTCATGTCTTTGACCCTCAACTCTTTAAGAGCACATTTTCAGATGCAAAGTAGAATCAATGACATCAGGCCTATTTCAGTCAAAATTTAAAACAATTATAAATATTATACTATAATAATAATACTCTAATGTACATAGCAGTGAGAATCACTTGAATAATTTAATGGTACAGTTCCATTTATAGCCTCCTCTCTCACGCCATGAAATTGTAGCTTCTAGTAGCGCCATCTGCTGGGAGAACTGTGCATGTTCACTGCATTCATGGCAACAATGATTAACGAAATTAAAAAAGCATGTCAACAGACACTGTGGTTTTAGTACCTTCATTAATAAGTTTTATTACAAATGCTGTCATCAAAGCAAACGTGTGATATACAACATATTCTTATACTCATGTTACACTTTTCAACTGAACTTTCTATTCAGCTAGTTATGCTAAATCTGTAATGAAAAATATATTATAATTAGAAAAAGACTAAATATAAGCATTACCACTTTGTGTATAGTTAGTAAAACTATTCAACCCACTTTTGAATATATATATACACAGTACATTTAGCTGGTGAATGTCAACTCGGACTGATTATGATTATAGAATGCACATATAAACATTGTGAGGTTAGATTACAGGGTGACTGGTTTCGTCGTCCCACCAGGATCTGGATGAGCTTCTGGCTCTTTTGAGGTGCTGGGCTTGACCACCTTGTCACTCTGGGCCCGGTTCTGTTTCTCCCTCTCCAGAGCTTTCTCCATCTCGGTGTAATAATCCAGGGCTTTCCGCACCGGGTCAATGATGTGTTGCTGTAAGGTTAGAAGTAAGAGTTAGAAATTATCATCTTTAAATGTCACTAATCTCAGCCTCTGAAAATAGAAAAATCAATGGATGATGATACATTATCTCATTTATTATTTCAAGTGTTTCTACTAGACAGCATGACAGATCTCAACAAATCAAATCGCATGAGATAACTACAGTATTTCAAGTTAGGTGCTTGTGTAGAAGAAAAACTCAATCTTAATTAAAATCTTTTAAAAACCTGAGGGTAAAAACCATCAAAATATATAATAAATCTGGCAAGTTTGGTGTATGTATGTACTACTGAAGTGGAAATTACGGTACTGGCTAATTTTGAATAAACGACCTTAAATATATGTTTTGTGATGCAAATGTATAAAGTGTAATTAAATAAACAATTCCCACTAATCTGTAAGACATAATAGCCCAAAATCTCAAAACTGATCAATGCATGATAAAACTTGGTTTTGCCTGCGCTGCCTTGCTTTACTTTTTTTTTTTTTTTTTGATGTAATTGATTATGTCAAATTGTTTTAGTACTCCAAACTTATTAAAGTGTATGGCGTCTTATTAAAGTGTAAGAATTTCCAGGAACGTTCTCACCTCCAGACAGGGGAAAAGATTAGCCAGTTCAATGAAGAGAGGAAAGAGAACAAAGCGGATGAATCCAGTCTGAGAAGACGGTTTGGTCACTTTGTCTCGATCCATGAATGGAGTGACAGGAAGACCCTCCAACTTCTCCATGTCACTCTAGATGAAGATTTTAAAATGAAAGATCTTTAAAATCATAACTGTATTGCACTGCTCCCAACATATATAAAAAGTGAACAATATGTACCTGATTAAAGAACTCCTGCAGCAGACAGTCCAGCCACGGTTCTGCCACATCCATGGGTCTGGCCTCATTGGAGATGTCACTTACTTTAATCAGGATCATCATCAACTGTTACAGAAGACAGGAAGTGCCTTTAAGGGGACTGTCACAAAGAACAGCCCTAAAAGCTGAACGTTTAATGTATAGATAATATAGGTCTGCTAAGTACTTATATTTATGAATATCACTGCTCTTACCACATCTCTGTGATCTTTGTTGCTGAAGTCGAACACAGGGAGAATGGCTTTAAACTTGTTGAGGATCTCAGTATGTCTGGTCATATCAGTAGCAAGAATACACCTACAGTGATGAGAGGTTGCTCGGTTTTTACCTAAAATCTTGGTTTGATATACATATGATTGTGAAGATTATAGAAAAGTAAATAATATACTTAATTATGCCCTCTCTTATTCTTTTGTACTGCTCTGTCGGCAAGTTTCGGAAAATGTTGCTTTCACTCTGAAAAATAATTAACGTTGGTTTTTCATGCATATAGAATATGTGCATGCATACTATACATACACACTGCATAGCAAAGTACAAAAGTGCTATGAGTAATATGCTAGTACAACTATTCCAATGTTGGGTGTTTATTTTAAAGAAAGAAAAGACCAATCTCAAACAGCATGCAAATAATTGTCAGTGACATATATAAATGTGTTACATATGCATATGCATACAAGTATATATTTTACATTTTAAAAAAATGGAAAGTCACATAAATGCTGAACATTCTTTATCATTGTACGTCAAGGAGATTTTTAAAGAGATTTTTTAAAACATTCAAAATGTAAAGCTTACTATTGTGATTTCAATCTACAGCCAGCGTTTTTACCTTTTCCAGGATTTCAAAAGCTACAGCGCAGTGGTGATTTTCCAGTGGGGAGATGTCATTGTACCTCAAGGCGAGCTCAGTGCGTGCATTAATCTGAAACAGGAGATATTTCCATCGGTTTATGCGGTGTACTGAAAAGCTTGAGACAGCCGCTATCTCACCTGGTATGCATTGTTGTAGCCGGTGTGATCTAGATCGTGACAGATGGCTGAGGTTAGCATGATGAGGAGGTCAATACTGTCAATCTTGCTTCTGAGGTCCGTTAGCCATATTAATCCATACATCTGACAAATAGATGGACCCAGATATTAATAACCAGAACTTTTTCTGTTGGGCCAGTCGATTAAAAACCCTAAAATTTGTGTGTGTGTATATATACAGTTGGTATAAGGTTGGATGGATGGACAGATGACTGACCTTCAAAACCATGAACACATAAACAATAATTTCTCTTTTTATGGCTTTGGTAAACTACAACGAGGACCATGTGGCTAGAGAGACTTAATGGGACAATTAAGGAAAACAGACAACTGATCCCAGTAAAATTACAGTTAACGTTTTGGCAGCGAATGATGGCTGTCTGGGGCATGACATCTATTAATCAAGCAGATAGAGAAGTGGATAATTGGAGTGATTGGAAGAATCCTGAGGCTGATTGCGCGCGCTCTTACCATCTGAGTGACGCAGAAGCAGTGCTTGAAGTTGTGAAAGGGGATGTTATTGTAGCGTCGGTACACTTCATAAAGGAACTGCTGCAGCACATCCAGCTCAATGTTAAAGGTGGAGATGAAGTCCAGATCTGTGTACATCACCTGGAGCAGCACCATGATCTCAGCGTCCTCCCATTGCCTACAACAGCACAAAATCTTTCTATTCCTGTTAACCCATTAGACGGAATCATATGATGTTGTACTAATCTGAAGCTGAAGCCTGGTTTCAACAAGTCCACTTGGCAGACTATTTCATTAATGAACATGGAGCTCCAGTCCTTTGCTCACAAGAAGTGCTTTTGATTTGTAAACCTCAAGCAGGACCACTGAATGATTAACATGAAACCCTTCAGGCAGATGAAAGGCCTGATCTCCGCCGTGTTCTTTATGCTTAATTTAGAAGTGCTGTGCTGTGCTTCACTAACAATGTCCTATTCATGTATGACAGGTGCAGGACTTTGATGTGACTGCAGCTACTGTGAAGACTCCTTGTTTCTCCATTTATTTAGAAGAAAAAAAAACAAGTAATATCCAGGTTAAATATTTATATGAAACATAAGGGAAAAAAAGTGTATGTGCTTTTCTGGTAGCATGCTTTGTTTTGTAAAAAACTTACCAGTTATCAAAGGTTGGTGTTTTAAGATACTGTCTCACCTCTTCAGAAACCTCCAGAGAACTAGAAAAAAATTAATCAGAAGCAGTTATTTAATTTAATTTCATTTACACATTATTTTTTAAATAATGCATTTTGGGAACGTCACCTCATTTGGAGGAACTTTTCCCTGACGTGCTCACACTCTTCTCGGGTCTTGCGCAGGGTTCTTTTATGGTAGAAAGGCGAGGGCTTGTGGGTGCCTTCTGACATGTCTTTAAACAACCCCAACCAGCTCAGGTGCTCAACACTCTAAAGAGAAAGACATCATGCTATAGGGCTAGAAATATGCATGTACTCGGTAAATGTCATCTATTCCTGTGAGGGCAAAGCTAAAATTGTAGCATCATTAGTGTCACATGATCCTCCAGAAATCATTCTAAAATGCTGATTTGGTGCTATAAACAATCATTGGTGCTCAATTATTAATAATGGTTCTTATTATTATCAATGTTGAAGACATATTTTGCTGTTTAATATTTTTGTAAAATGTCTTTGCTGTTACTTTTGATCAACTGAATGCATTCTTGTTTACCTTAAAATATTAACAATATTAAGATTTTTTTTTATTATTACCATGTTAAAAATAGTGAAAATATTTAGCTATATATGAAATTCATTCAAGTGCAGATGGAAAAGCTCAAACGCAGTAGTTCAGCGTTCAGACCTCCAGTTTCTCTCTGAATGACTCCACCTGTCTCTTCATCTCATACACAATGGCAGGTGTCTCCGCTGCTTCAGTTAGAATTCTTTTCTCCAGGCTCTGTAACCTGTTTAAAAAAGAGCCAGAGTTTGTGGCACATTTCAAATGCAATTTTGTGCTAGATTTCTGTTGGCCATGACTCTTTTTGTGCTACCGTCACAGACAACTATGATTTCTTATTTATGTAAGGCAGTAGGACGTTTTAAGCATGCATCTTATTTTTATGTCTATAAGAGTAAATATCACCAAAACGACAAATTCAGATTTTGTTTGTCATACAGAAAGTGTGCATTTTAAATATGTCCCGACCTTACCTTTTCTCCATAGAAAAGAGGTCAAATCCCAGAGCAACCGCTGGATCTGAACCTAAAAGATAAGCGTTTAACATGATCCAAATGGTCATGGGTTACACATTTATGTTTATTCATAACTTTATCAATATAATAGTGCTAAGGTGGAGAATACCTAACAGCTCACTGTTACAGTCTGCAGCGACCACTTCCAGTTTATAGCAGGAGTGTGGACTATTTGGAGCCAGTTGTGGGGAAATATTAATGATACTGCCGTTAGTATTATAGAGTTTTAAGATGTCATGAGGTCCAGCCTCAGCTGCAGATCGGAAAAGATCTATGATGCAAACACATACACAAACATTTCTCATTAATGTTAATGTTGCAGATATACTTCATCATCACATTTCTTCATAACTGAGGTACATGGAAATGAATGCACTTTAATATGGTGATTAATGCTGAAAATGCCATATGTTTCTTAAGTCTACTGCTTGGCACTTGAAGACTGACTGTCAGCACAACCTGTGACTCAATCTGTCTTACTGAAGTATGACGGTTTATTTGTTTCTGACTCACAATCTGTGACTACTCATTCACCCATGTACATTGAGTCAGTATGGAAGATTTAAAGTTAATTAGTGGCCCTAGAGAACTGGAGTCTTATATCAAAAATAAAGATTAAAAACTGAGATCATCTGTTATGTTGTATTAGCAATCCAGGTCAACAGAAAAGCTCTTCATACAGGCTCGCTGTAATGTAGAGGACCTGATTAAAGAAGCCTGGCTGCTGTCAGTGCCCTTGAGAATGAGGACAGTCCTAAAGCTTGTTTCCTGCAGAACAAAGGCTAATGAGGGCAGAGAACCAATTTGGTCATTACAAAAAACCCTTTTCATAGAAGAAATTCTATTTGATGTTGATACACGAATTAAAGAGTGCTTTTACAAACCCCCTTTTACTTGAAAATTTTATATATTGAATGAAAGTTATGATTATTTTAATCTATTAATTATTATTATTGGTTAAGCAGTTCAACATTTATCTCATTTCTGTGTTATATTTCTGTGTGCACATCAACAACTTGACATTTTATATATATATATATATATATATATATATATATATATATATATATATACACATTTAATAAATAAATTATACAATTAGTATACAATTATTAGTATACATAGTATACAAATATTAGTATACAATTTTAGATACACTAGAAGAATTATATAATTTGAGACAACCCTTACCTTTAACATCTTGTGCAGGACAGTCGGTGGGAAACTCAGCTTGTTCTGGTCTTCCATTCACGGTAAAATAAATGATTTTAGTTGCCATGTCAGGTGATAATCTGCTGCACTCTCACTTTTGCTGATCGACGTGTGTGTCCAGTGTTACATCAGGGATTCAACCTATCATTCATTCAAAACCCCGCATCGTTTTCAAACCGCCTGGAGTCCACCCCCTTCATCGTCAACCCTGCTCTGTATGTCTGTCAATTTGGATACAAGCTAATATTTTCTTGAATTTGCCTTAAAAGTTGTTAATTTTGCACCTGATTTAGTAAATGTTTAGTAAATGTTTGCACCTGAAATGATTAAATGTATTTATTATTAAATTACAAAAATGTGTATTAATAATGTTTTTTTTTCTTTCAAGGTTTCAATCGGGGATTTTTTTATTTTTTATTTTATTTTTTGCAGTCAGTAAAACGATGAACTAGCGTGAACATGCACAGTAAACAATAAAGTTTTAGTAGTAGTAGTAGTAGTAGTAGTATTTTAATTTAAATGGATGAAAAAACATTAATTAATTAAAACAGAACTATAAAATAGCAACATATGCTATCAACATATATCATAAGAAAAAACGAGAGTAATAAGTAAAATTTGTTTTTTATAAAGGTAAATATCGTGACGTGGACTTTTATTTTGTAGTGGGCTTTTATTGTGAACTGTCTTCTGGAACATTTAGCTGCTTCCTGTTCCTGAACGAATCACAACGTGGTTTTAGGAGCGATAGCACGACACTAGGTCCGAGACGTAACGATATATGTTTTTTTAGCAATCTTTTATTTAACAATGACAGAAGGAAAATCATCAGAGAAGCCGGCGAAAAACCTACTGGCTCTGAATCCAAAGGAGGAAGCAGAGTTTCAGAAGAAGGTTCAGCAAGTAAAGAATCGTCCTAAAACGGTATGACGGCTCACCACGTGGCTCGAGTTCAGCCCAGCCATCGTTTATCTTCACGTCGAAAAATTATTTAAGTTACATTTGACATTTCTTTTCTTATCTTTAATAGACAAAATTTGGTTATTTGAATAGAAGGAACCTCCTTATGCGACTAATTTGTTCTACAAAGCTTGCACGTTCTTCAGTTTTGTTTGATGTTTTTCTGTTTAATGTTAGTCGACTTGTTTTTATTTTTTACAGAATGTAATAATACAATATTAATTCCATTCCCTCAGGTTCAGTCGCTTTCTCCTGGAGTGCTTTATGTTGGCCATCTGCCTCGAGGATTGTTTGAACCTCAATTAAAATGTTACTTTCAACAGTTTGGCAAAGTCACCCGAATAAGAGTTTCCAGGAGTAAAAAGGTAAGTTATGACCTTCTTGTAGTATACAGTCAGTTGGGTTAGATCACTGTATTTAAAACACAATTCATAAATTATATATTAAAACTATTAGTGAACTTGCTGAATACAAATTCTAAAGGAATTCTGATGGAATTCCTATAATTGTTTGAAACTAGTTTGTTAACTAAAGAAGGCCCTGTTTGATTTAAAAAATCTTAAAGAAAACATGTTTGATTCCATTGAAATGGCTTCCAAAGGGATTTTTGCTTGTGTGTACATATTTGTTTAACATAACATCATAATGGCACAATCTGAAAATTATCTTTGGTATTTGTTGCCTTGGATAAGATAATTGTGCAGACAACAATAAGGTACGTTTTGCTTATCGCCAACGCTATGTTGTTGTGCAATAAAACCAATGTACCAACACTGTAAAAAGGAGAATCATACTAGTTCATAATACCTTGCTTTAAGTATTGTGCAAGTATTAATAATGCACGTATTATTAAACTCTCATCTTTCACAGACTGGAAGGAGCAAAGGCTATGGATTTGTGGAGTTTGAGTGTGATGAGGTGGCTAAGATTGTGGCTGAGACCATGAACAACTACCTTATTGGAGAACGGCTCATAAAGTGTGAGTGTAAAAGATTTTGTGTGTATATTTTCTTACTTAATATGTTGTCTAAACATTACTGTGTTTTGTCCTTTATAGGTCATGTGATGCCACCTGAGAAGGTCCACGAAAAGCTGTTTGTGGGTTCCATGTCGGTCTTCAAGAAGCCGATGAAGCCTGCAGTTATTCGTTATAACAAACAGCATGCGGAAGAAGATCTGAACAAACTTGGTGCAAAGCTTTTAAGCAAAGAGTCTAAGCTACGCAAGAGACTGGCAGCAAAGGGCATTGACTATGATTTCCCAGGATTTGTAAGTAGTATGTTATTTTTATTCAGAACATTTAAAGAAATCGATTACCCCAAAATGAATATTTGCTGAAAATGTAACCCTCACATTTGGAGAAATTTGGCATTTTATCACTTGCTCACCAATGGATCCTCTGCAGAGAATGGCTACCATCAGAACTAGTCCAAACAGTTGATTAAAACAATAATTCATATTGCTCCAGTCCATCACTTGATCTCAGTGAATTAAAAAGCTGTATGTTTGTGAATCCTCATTAAGGCATTTGATCTCATATTTTGAACTATTGAACTATTTCTTTAAAAGTCTTTTGTTGTATTTTAGTTTGATGTTGTCTTTTTTTTTTTTTTGTCTTTTTTCAGGCAGCTCAGATTCCTGCCAAGAAAGCCCAATCTGAAGCCGATGTTTCAGTATGCAGTGAGGTAAGATTAACAGGGGTGTATCTTGCTTGGCACAGACTGAAAATTACCTCAGTTGTACCCATTGACTGAAGTAAGATAACTGTGCCGACAGAAACTGGTACATTTTAAGCTTATTGTCAGTCACTGTGACTCACAATGAAACCCATGTGCCAACATTTACCATAGAAAATGACTAGGATATGTAGTCTTATTCTACTAGTGTGTAAAAGACTGTATTTGCATGTAGGATGTCACACCAGTGTGCACCCCATCAGTTTTGGAGAGGAGGAAGTCGATCAGAGTTGAGGACGATGATGTCGATGATGAAATAGTCATCAAAGCCAAATCCGTTCCAGAAAACAGCGAGGATGTGGAAGATAGCGAGGAAGAGACTGATGAAGATGAAGAGGAGCATACAACTTAAAAGGAGAATTTAATGACTAAAGACTTCAATCCCTGTTTTAGATGGGACACTGGACTCACTGTTTGAGCCATTTGTATGTGATTACATCTGTCCTCCCTGTGGCTGAAGAAGAGGATCATAAACATTACCCTGATAATCAGGCATCTGTTTTGAATTGTGTGTTTTATGCAGATGTACCGATTACCTTTGAGGGGTACAATGTGGTCTCCCAGAGATTGATAAAATCCGATTGACTGTGTAATACACAATATATATTGTGTTCATTTGAAGATTAAATGGTAGGATAGATGTCATTGTATTGTATGTATTCTATCCAGTACTATCTATCTTCAGACAGATTGGTAAAACATGTGCTTAACCCACAAAAGGGGATAAAATATATTTCTTTATTTCTCTTTAAAGCAAATTTGTGTAAAATATATTTTTTGTTTAAATTGTCACTGACTACCGTGTAAGTTGAGGGGTGTTGGAATGGAAATGCATTTGTCAGAATAACCACTAGATGGAGCCAGGAGTCTTCGTCAATCGCTGTGAGTTTAATGATATGGCAAGCCATTTTAACATTTATTCCTTAATATATATTTGAATAGCTTTAAGAGAGACTCGTATATTAAAAAATCAGTTTCATTATGTTCTCACTTGTTTAAACCGATTTGCATTTACTTAAATAGTCTGAAATACTTTTGTATTATTTTGCTAGTAGTCACTATTCTGTTAGAAATCACTATCGCGGTGTATATACAGTAGTTAACATTTGAAGTAGATCAAGATTTTTAGGTTTTAGAACAACTTTGAAAGGTTTTGATCAATTCCTGTATTGCATTATTTTGAACATTTCTTATTTGGATTTAAGAATTTTTGACATCTCAGTCTGAGTTAAACTTTTTTTTTTTTTGCTCATTTTATCAGTAAAAGAAAACATGCCTCATAATTCTGCAAACTTGAATATAAGTTTTTCACTTTAAGCCTTCATGGACAATTATATAGCACTTATAAATGATTAAATACAAAATCAGTAGTAGTTATTAAGATTGATGTGGTTTGGAATTGGTAAAATGTGCTTGGAAAAAAAAAATCAATCTCTATATATATCAAAATATCAATGTCCTTAATAATTATGCATGCGATGTATATGGAATCTCAGTAGTTTCAATTGCTTTGTCATTTGCCAATTATAGGTTTGATTTCTGCAGAGTTAAAATTAAAGAAAAATTTAAAATGTTTACCAAGTACAATTTAAACATATTTGAGAAATTTCTAGTAACTAGTGTCTCTAAGTAAAAAGAAAAATTTAAAATGTTTACCAAGTACAATTTAAACATATTTGAGAAATTTCTAGTAACTAGTGTCTCTAAGTAAAAAGATGCTGTTCGTTATTGCTTTATTTACTAGCAGATAAAATCAAATAATGTTAGTTTTCAGGAATCAATGTTAAAATAGCCTGCCATAAAGGTTTATTGTTTTAGCTACACAGGGAAAAATGACCATGTGGCAGCGAGACCGGAGGAAACCAGAGGATTTCTAATATGCGGGTGTAAACAACATATCATTGTGCTGCTGTCTAGAGCAACATTCAAAATATAAGCGAAAATATTGGTAATTACAAAGGTAAAGGTGCTCTAATACAATGAGAAGCCACTCGCATATTTTACATACATAATAAAGAGGTACAAACTAGACGTTGTGGCTAGCAGTCATAATGACATAAAATGAAACCTGTTTATAATGGCGCAATGTTTGTATCAAATCTGTAAGCGGATTTTACATTAATTCAGTAATAGAGCAGAGGTGTTTAGCGCATGCGCATTACAGCTCCATCATTGTGTCTACAGGAGCAGCATTTAGAGAGACAAACCTCGCTTACCTTTGAAAACAACCCGTGTCATTTTACACAGAAACTACTGCTAGACTGGGCAGAGTGAGTATATAACCTATTATTTCAACCAAACTGTTCGTTTCCATGTACCGGTTTGGTGTAAATCGCGGAGTTTTGACAGTTTATTCGGTCGGCTAGTGATAGCTAGCATAACCGACTAGATGATCAATGAAAAAGAAATAAATTATAGCCGTATATGATCTGAAAACAGCTGGTAATTAAACACTGATAAGGATTTCAACATAAGGGGCTTGATATTTGAATTGTTAACATATATAAAAGACAATAAGGTCTTTTAAAGCCTGGACTCCGTAGTAAAGAATCTCATTTAGGGTGAATGACAGATACTACGTGAGCGTCAATGCAAATATATTTGCAATGATTCACATGCAGGATCTGTCATTCACTTGAAATGACATTGTTTAAAATATTTTTTTCTTTATGTAGTACATCAGTTTTGTAGTATATACACGGCGATTGTGCTTTGAATTGTAATCAGATGTCCACCCAGTTCTGATGAGGATTTAGGTTACTCCATGATCGTTTTAGATTGTGTACAGCAGGGTTAATTTCTCTACTTACGTTAGTTGTCCAGTTTTAAAATCGATTGATATGTTACCGTTTAAACACTAAAGAGATTAATTAAGCTGTAATTGAATTTGGGGGCCTGTGATGTGTGGTTTGAGGGATGCACAGTTATATCATGCTTGCCATCATTGATTTGTCATGCAATTTTTGTGTGTGTGTTTTACATTAAAGTGACATCACAGTTTATAAATGATGAACTCCTGTAATTCTGATCCATGGAGAATTAGGAGACTAGGCAAGGTCTCCTCCCACCATTGGGTAGCTTAGATACATGAAGTACAGGCACAGACTTGTAATGTAAACGAAGCAAAAACATAACCGCTTGTGACAGTGAAGACAGAAATACAAAAATACATTATGTGGACCAACCAAATGTCTGAGATCACCAGTGCATCTTTCTTCTATGTCATAATAATATCTGCATAATAATTTGCATGGAAGATTTTGGATTTAAGAATGAGATTTCTTTAGATTTGTTTACATTTGTTTAGATGAGCTAAAGCTAAATTAGATTTTTTACTTCACTGTACACACACACTAATGTACCTCAGTGACCCGTACATTCATCATTTTCAATGTTTTGCTTTGATCAATAGACTATGTACCTTTTGCTCATTTCCTGAAGTCTTTCAGAACAATTGGAGTCCGGGAATCAGGTAATCTGCTTATCAGAGTAATACACTTTGCGGTGACCAACTGTGATTGCAGCCTTATTATTCCCATGATGCCTTAGCAGATTTTTGTCTCAATGCAGTTTGGAGGCAAGTACCCCTAGTGATGGCATTACTGCTGTCTAGTAGTTTAGTAGTTGTATAGGACTGCTGTTGTGGTGCTTTTATGGTATTTTTTCCTTTTTGTTTAACATCAAATTGGTTAAAAATGACATAGAGACAAGTTCATTTCATTTTAGGGTGAACCACCCCTTTAATATGAGTGGAATTTTTCTCTTGCTGTATCCCACAAAGCTGTGCAGCTGATGTGTGGTCAGCAAATAAATAGTTAAGAGAATGCAGGCTGGACTTTGAGTTATGTCACCATCAAAGGGCTTTTCTGCTTTTCTCGTTAAGTGGCTGCTGACCTGAGCTGACAAAATTGCAGGTCCAGCCGCACTGGCATTTGATATCCAGAGGTGGTACTCGGCTGACACTTCTCTTTTCTCATCCTAAGCAGGGAGGACCTGTGAATTATGAAGCAATGCTCCGCCGGACCCTCTCTCTCCTGCTCTAGTTACAACAACTCCTGCTACTCCACCGCAACCAAAAACGCTTCTGCCACTGCTAGTGGTTTGGCTGCCTCCTAAAGGAACAAAAAGGAGAATTCGCAGTCCTCATCAGCTGTTGTCTAGTCACATATGGTGCATCGTTTGCATTCCTGAGTTGACATCCCTACTGCTCAGCTTCTTGCCAGCCTGTGGCACTCATAGTGTTCATCAGCACAGGATATTAATAAGCGTGTGCTCTTGTGTTGCCTGGATTGTACAAGGCCTTTTTGTTTATTTTATTTTTCCTATCCACTGCCACACGGGTGGTGGCAGGACATCATAGGCCATGGAGCCCAATATAGAGTACTGTCTGACCCAGGTTCTACAGAAGGATGTGGCCCGCAGGTTGCAGATGGGTCCGGAGCTCATCGACTACATCACAGACGCTGACAAGTGTCACGACCTAGAGAGTGACCAGACTGCGCTGGATAAAATGGTGGACGGTATCGCCACCTCTTGGGTCAACTCCAGCAACTTCAAGGTAAGAGGCTTTTTTTTTTAACATTTAGATGCTTAACCGTAATTTTCTGCAGGTTTGAATGACAGTTAAGGGTGCAGGGCGGTGTTTCAATTGGATTGGGTATTATGGATTATAAAGCAAGGGCTTCTCCTTCAGGCAGTTGTCTGGCATAGAATTGAGGGCCTGAATCGATCCCTTGAGCGAAACAGAGCCGGCTTTTGAGGTCACTGGAACATTTACAGCCTTTCATGTTGACATATTTCAAGATCAGACACAATGAGAGACTTCACTTTGCGTCCACGTCTTTAGATGATGCTTAAAGCATTCATTCACCCAGAAATGGAATTTCACCCTCATGTTGTTCAACTTCCAAACCTGTATGACTGACTGACTTCTGTTGAACACACAAATTGATAGTTTTCTGTAGTTACATCTAATGCAAAAAGGTCTTCATAGTTCCTCATGGGAGAAAGGACATCCTTTCGGTTTGAAGATGGCTTATACTCAATTACTGGTTTCATGTCCTACAATATCAAAGCTAACACTGGCAATTAATGGAGATAAAGTGTCTAAAGGGAATCATGCCAAAAATCCTCTTAAGATGCATCCATGTGAGTTTGTATTTTAAATATTTCTCCTTGAACTTATAGCATTTCAGTGCTGAGTCCGAGCCGCCCCACCGTTTTATTTATTTTTATTTTATTTTTTGTTCTGTGTTGGTTTTGTTGATTGTGGTATATTATTTGACAGATTTCAGAGCCTGTTTGTCTCTGATGTCACTTCCTCGAGCATCTTGTAAACATAGAGTAGCAATTGTGTCAGGTGGTTAGCGTCATGAAGCTCAGCTCTGCTGTGTTTTGTATACATTTTAATGCAGTGACATCATGCGAATTCTTCTTGTTGAAGGTCGCAGGTCAGCACAAGGTTTTGCAGTCACATGATTTGAACGTTAGATTGAACGACGATAGAATCCCACTTTTCATGAAAGACCTCATTTGAACCAAACTGAAGGGTGATTCTTTCATAAAGTCTCATGTTTCAGCCAGTTGCTGTGTGAATCCATGAATGGATAATATTTCATTACAGCCATTAAGTTTGGGTGATATCTGAAATGTTGTCTCTGCTTATCAGTCCTTTGATGTAATTCAATATTTATCTGTATTTTCTTAATTATTTTTCCCATTCCTTCATTTCAGCAAAACATACACTATAAGTAGATTGAAATGATTCAAAGTACAAATGAAAAGGAAAAAAAAGTTAAATAAATTAAACCCCATTTAAAAATAATCAATGCATGTTTCTACTAATCTGTTTTTGATATTGTATTATTTACCAAAAAATAAATAAAAAGAGTAATAAATTGCAGCGATTTTGCATATATATTTAACACGCTTTAATTTTTGAGTGGTGATTTAAATGAATTGCTGAATTGGTCTTGAATTGATTCATTATAGCTGTTTGTAGTAGGTTTGCAAAGCGATTAATCACATTGAAAATAAGAAAAAAATATGTGTTTGTACTGTGTATGTATATAAAACCCACATGTATATAGTAGAGAAAATATTTAGCTTTATATATAAAATAAATAACAATTTTATATGCAAGAATGTATATAATGTTAAATCAGAGATACTTATTAAACATTTGTCTTATTCTTCAAGTCATTAGACCAGGAAGGCTTGTACAACTTGTGTGATAGCAACTTAATGGCCAAATAAAATGCACTTGAATATCATTGCAATATTAACAAGGTTTTTTCATGTAATGTTGTCAGCAAAATCATTGTGAATATATTATGATTGTTTGATATATATTGCCCAACCCTAATAGTTTTCTTAGTAATTCTAGGAGGTTATTTCAGGAAAGTGTTGTTCTGCGTCAGGTTTTGCTGGATGTCAGTAAGTACTCACTTGCAAGTTGCAACTGCTTGAGAACAAATGAATTCGCTCATGCTGCATTTTATTCACAAGCACCAGCCTTGACAAATACAGCAATTGATGTTGGGTGTAATATGGAAAGTATTTCGGGCAGGGTTTGGGTGAGGTTGGCTCTTCACTTGTGATGTGTCCGTCTCAGAAAACAGTTTGTCCTTTGAAGTAATGCTGACTCAAGTCGATTACTCTACAAGCTTTGACAGCCTTGCTTGACAGCCCTGACTTCACCATGGTGTTGGTTGTAGTAAAACAGAATTGATTATCTGACTCTTCCAGAAGTTGCATATTCTTTTTAGTTCGCCATTTTGTGGTTTGTACACTATAAAAAAGCTTTTGTCCTGTTGATTGTGGTTATTCCTTCACATTTCTGATAGGTTAACCTGAATTAAATGCGTTTGTGGTTATGTCTATTCTAATGGTGTTGTTGTAGAGCTTAAAACTGATTAATAAAGGTTTTTGTGCCCCATCAAAGAGTAAATCAAGTACTGACATGTTTGCACCAGAGTGCTGTTTATGTGATCATAAATGCTGTCTAGACTTTCAATCCAAAGGACCTGTTTAGCCAGTAAAGGGCAAAATGCTGTCAACACTCTTTTACTATGCAGGATCTAGATGAATTTGTTTTGGCAAGAACATGTAGCACTGAGCCTCTAGATGTTGCCTTTAAATAAGTTGTCTATTCATCTTAACCCAAGCATCCTGCCTGTTTTTAAAGTCAACCATTTACTGAGTTTTAATGAATGCCACTCTTAACCAGGGGCCAGGGTTGGGCAAATTCAGAATTTAAAATTTTCTCTCAGTTCATGATGAATTTGTATTGAATTGGTCACACCCCACTGGATGATACATTTGAAATTTGGCAGGAAAAAATATTTATTGTATTGCAATTCAAATAGGGATTTAGTTTAACTAGTCCAGACCAAGTTTAATCAGTAATGCTGACTATTGATTATTACATTTATTTATTCCCAGAACTGTTGAATATTTTATTTTATGCCTATGTGATCATCAAACAAGGTTTTGATATTGCCATAAAAACACAAAAATATTTTCAGATTACTTTATGGTTTACTTTATAATTTAAATGTTCATTATTTGATGTATTGAGCTAGAAGTCTACTAATAGTAAATTTATGTAACAAAAGGTTCCATATTTCATTAATTCTATACAGTTTTTTTATGCCGATTAGTGATTATAAATTATTATAAAGATTATAAAGCAATGCTAGAATTATTGGCACTTTTTATAAAAATAAGCGAAAATGAATGTCTGTTGTGCCTGGACATGCCATATGTTGTGTATATGATGACGTGTATGGGTAAATAATTCTGAAAAATTATATTTGTTGTGGCAAACTACACTTACAACTATTATATACTAGGTTTGCGCCAATAAACGATGCCATCAGTGACAGACATCACGATGTTGAGCCGGCATCGTGATCTCCCCCCAAGATGGGAGGAAAATATAAGTTTCAGTACTTTCTCTTGCAGTTATATCATTGGGTAATTATACTGTATATAAATTGCAGGCATCAGGGAGCCATTATTAAGCCTGGAATTAAAACTGCTTTTGAATCGCTTTTTTTAGTTTCACTATCACTATCGAGATTCGTGATCACATGTAATCTGTTTTATGCCGTGGAGTGGCAGTACCTACCACACATTTCACAAGATTAGATGTTTGTCAGTGGTGCTCAGGATCTGCAAATCATTCGACATTGTCCTCAGACACATCTCCTTACTCTGTTAATGTGATAGGCTACGTGAAATTTTATGTGCTGTAATGTAACAGGTACGCAATCGTTATTTGTTTTCTGTGCCTTTCTGAATACAGATTTACACTTTGGGCACACCACCTAAGCCTACAACCCACCCCCGCGATGTCATCATTCTTTGCGATGTTTCACTGTAGACATTGTCCAACCCTAATATATAAATTTCTTTGAATTTCTTTCCATTTTAGTTCCGCTTATATTTGAATTACAGGTCTGCATCTAAAGTATCTACCTCTATTCAAACTCATTTTAAACTCATGCATTCTCAGTTAAACTGAAAGGCGCACAGCTCTGGTTTCACACAATGAAACCTGATATCTGTCACACAGTCCTGTAAATATATGTAAAAAAATTTGTAGCAAAACCCTCAAGTTGCTTAAGATCAGCAGAACATTCTGTCTTTTAAGCATCTTACAGAGGAAATGTGTCTGACTGGGGAGAGAGGAAAATGGAGGGGGGAGATGAGGAGGGCAAGAAACTGTCTTTTTTGTTTGTTCATGAGCTGATGTAAGCCCTGCGTCCTTTGTACCACCCTTGACTTCATAACAGTGGGGGGTAGATGTGACTTTCATAGAAAGCAACTGTTGTGTATGGCACCTCCCTTTATTGTTAAGTTTATGTTTTGCTTCCGCACTTGAACAAAAGCATTTTAGATTTTTCTGTCTGTTTACGGTTTAGCGAGCACAAGCTTTCTTGGCATAATGGCTATTGCCAGGCTAATTAAATTCACTTTAAATCATTTGTAAACAGCTTATTGCTTTATATCTTAGGCTGTTTTGTGGTAGAACATTAGCCTAGACCTTAAATCCCTAGGAAATTGACCACATTTACTTCATACACATGCCAACATTTCCCAGAAGCATTGTGAGCTTTAGTTGATAGAGAACATTGGTGTATATGGTTTCTAAGAGCAAGGCTTATGATACTTTTGGGAAATGCAGCCCTGGTCTTATTGTGAACAATTCACCTGTGGACATTTTTCCAGAAGAAATCTATAGAAACCACTTTTCCCGATTGAATCAATTCCCAGCAGATTAAAAAGTCTCACCTTGCATTTTCATTCTGAAATGTCAGATTATAGAATTGAAATGCTTTGTAAGTAAATTATTTGCATCTAGCAAAACTGGAATAATGAATGTTTTTGAATGTGCCGTGATGTTTTGACGCTTTTTGGTAAGTCATCCTGCAACTGGCTTTCTTTTAATAATAATAAACAAAAATAAGAGGAACTTGGTAAAATGACAGGAAACCGTTTAACTAGCATTGTCATGAGTTCACAATATGTTCTTGCTAGATAAACATTTATCAGTATCATGTCTTGTTTTCAGCAGCTGTAGTGGAGAACGCTGCTGTTGTCATTTGAACTAGGCTCAAAGTTTAGTGGGCCGCACAACCTCTTGTAATGTTTGTTTAGTCAGCGTGCACTGGAATGTTGAGTTGGTGAAGTCATCCTATATTTGGTAGGTGGTACATGTGGACCCTGCACGTTATGTCATCATGCTTCAGTTTGTGCAAGAATGAATGCAAGAAAAATACTGACGAATTTTGTTAAAATGATTTACATGTGATTATTTAAATTTTTTCTCACATTTCTGCTTGAATAGTTGACATTTTTAGAAAGAAATTGTTTGCCTCATAACTATTATTTGATTGATATGTGCAAGGCTAATGTTATTTGACCATTTTGAAATGATAAGCATTGATAATGAATTGATCAGCTATTGTGTAAGATACACTACAGTCAATAGTGTTTTAAGAAATTCATACTTTTTTTTTCAGCAAGTATGCATTAAGTTTCTGAAAAGTTACTGTAAAGACTAAGCATATTATGATTTTTGAAGGCTCACGTGAACTATACCTTTAAATTGTATTATATTTAATTTATATTGGCTTTCAGCACCCTTGCTCTAAATAAAAAAGATCATTGCTTGAACACTATACATAATATAAATGCATTGCTGGATTTTAGTAGATAGTTAGAAGTGAAGATCAGTTTAATTAAATGGCAGTATATCCGATGGCTAATCCATCTCTTCACTGTCTCTTTCATCTGTTCTGTTTTTCCTCTCTTTTTTCATGCTCATCTGTTCTGTCAGTTTACATTATTCAAGCTCCTGTAGTGTCTGTCTCCTCACCTTACTCCATCACTCCATCCTCTGTTTTTGAACACCACAGCACTGCCGACTCTTCAGTCCTCAGCTGCGGCTGATTTCCCCCCTCCCTCACTGCAGTGTGATAGCTAGCACGTGCGGCCCACTTACCTGTCGCTGAACGGCGTGTGATGTGCACAGAGGCAGGCTGGCAGCAGGAGAGCGCCATGATGTTGTTGACGCAGGGGGTGATGGGATACCGAAATACAGTGGGGGAATGACTGCATGCAGAGAGTGGCTGCTGTAGTCTGTCTCTCTTAAGCTACTAAAGCTTCTGGAAGACGAGACTCTGATTTAGTTGGCAACGTTCCACCTCTGTCTCTTTGCCCAGTTGTTGCCCTCCATTCTCCTCTCTCCTCAAACTCCTGTAGCTTTTAACCTCTCAAATATTCATTGCCAAAATCATCAGAGTTTGGCAATAAAAGGCCAGACAAGTTAAATGTACATGTAAGGAACAGCTGGAGGACCAATGCAACTTATTAGGTCAATTGGCAACATGATTGGGTATAAAAAGGGCCTCTCAGAGTGGCAGTATCTCTCAGAAGTCAAGATGGGCAGAGGATCACCAATTCCACCAATGCTGCGGCAAAAAATTGTGGAGCAATATCAGAAAAGAGTTTCTCAGAGAAATATTGCAAAGAGTTTGAAGTTATCATCATCTACAGTGCATAATATCATCCAAAGATTCAGAGAATCTGGAACAATCTCTGTGCGTAAGGGTCAAGGCCGGAAAACCATACTGGATGCCCGTGATCTTCGGGCCCTTACAGGGGCTACTTCTTACACATACAGGAATGCTACTGTAATGGAAATCACAACATGGGCTCAGGAATACTTCCAGAAAACATTGTCTGTGAACACAATCCACCGTGCCATTCACCGTTGCCAGCTAAAACTCTACAGGTCAAAAAAGAAGCCCTATCTAAACATGATCCAGAAGCACAGGCGTTTTATCTGGGCCAAGGCTCATTTAAAATGGACTTTGGCTAAGTGGAAAACTGTTCTGTGGTTAGATTAATCAAAATGTGAAGTTCTTTTTGGAAAACTGTGACGTCATGTCATCCGGACTAAAGAGGACAAGGACAACCCAAGTTGTTATCAGCGCTCAGTTCAGAAGCCTGCATCTCTGATGGTATGGGGTTGCATGAGTGCGTGTGGCATGGGCAGCTTACACATCTGGAAAGGCACCATCAATCCTGAAAAGTATATCTTCTAGAACAATTTCTAGAGTTCTAGAACAACATATGCTCCCATCCAGACGTTGTCTCTTTCAGGGAAGACCTTGCATTTTCCAACTTGACAATGCTAGACCACATACTGCATCAATAACAACATCATGGCTGCGTAGAAGGATCCAGGTACTGAAATGGGCAGCCTGCAGTCCAGATCTTTCACCCATAGAAAACATTTGGTGCATCATAAAGAGGAAGATGCGACAAAGAAGACCTAAGACAGTTGAGCAACTGGAAGCCAGTATTAGACAAGAATGGGTCAACATTCCTATACCTAAACTTTAGCAACTTGTCTCCTCAGTCCCCAGACGTATGCAGACCATTATAAAAAGAAGAGGGGATGCCACACGGTGGTAAACATGGCCTTGTCCCTACTTTTTTGATTTGTGTTGATGCCGTGAAATTTAAAATCAACTTATCTTTCACTTAAAGTTATACATTTTCTCAGTTTAAAATTTTGATATATCATCTATGTTGTATTCTGAATAAAATATTGAAATTTGATTGAACTTACATATCATTGCATTCTGTTTTTAATCACAATTTGTACAAATTGCATACTTCACATGAACAACATCTCACAAAGGCGCTCTGAATTTGCCCATTTATCCTGTGCTTAATTTTTTTTTTTCAATGCCATTGCATTAGATGTGCTGTTCCACTGCTTGAGCATGAACAGAGCAGCCTGTGGTTTTGTGTAGGGCTGTATTGTAACTAAATAGTGGGGGAAATAGCGCTATCATTTTATGTAACCCTGTCTTACTGAATGAGTGTTTTCTGTCCTCTGAATAGACCTATGTGCTTGTATGACATAATAATAGCTCATCATGTGCCATTGTTTGTTTTTGTGTTGGAAACTTAGGAAAGATATAGTTATGAGCTTCAGATCATGTTAAGACATGATCATCATTAATCCCGATCAGTGAATAGGGTTCAATCATTTTCCTCCCACGGATGTATAATCACCTAGTTTTAATCTGAGTTCATCATGCATAATCGTTTACATCCTCACGTTTTCATGATGGTTAAGAACAGGGTTAGAGTGGATGTCACGTCCTCTCTTATGACTCTTTACTTGTGTATATATAAACAAGAGGATACTTTTATTATTCTGTTTCTTTATGTGTGCATGTATTTAATTGCAGATTCAGGGTTATAAGGATCTTAAGCATTGATCCTGGCCTTTTATATTGATGTCAGTGTTTCATATAATATCAAGTGTAATCCCATAACTACCTATTAGGGTCAGAGATTCACTTAGATAACAAATTTGTGCACACCGAAAGCTCTGTACATTTCTACAGAATCAAGATGTTTTACCAGATTTCATTTGTGCCTTTTTATATTCTGTTTCAGCAAATCATATGTTTAAAAACATTGTTTTACCTGAGATTACAAACCTTTTGAAATTCTACTGGCTTGTTTGAGCTGGATTTCTTTCTAATTCTGGCCCCTCTTCTTTGTATTTATCTCTTATTCTGTATCGCTCTGCTCAGCTCTACTCTCTCTCTGTCTTCTTTCTTCCATTGTGCTCTATCAATGCTTCCCTTTATGAAGAGGCATCTAATGAGGTCTGTTGGTGCTGAACAGCAGCACTAAACATACTTGTAGACCATCAATGGTTTGCTTTCAGAATCAGAAACTTCTGCTGAACTATCAAGGCCTACATGGCAAACAGAACATTTAAGCATCCATTTGTTTGTGCATTAGCATTTCATTCAGTTGAGTTGTGCTTGATCATACCAAATAATATATATATTTCATTGTACGTCTGTGCCAAGAACACCAGCCTGTCAAATTCTTTAATTGTTTCAGTTTTTATAAATTACTGAAAAGCAATGATTTTTTTGTGTTGAAAATGATAGTCCACAACATGAACAAACAACGAATAATACATTTATTACACTATTTATTAATCTTTATCAAAGTTAGTTAATAAAAACACAGTTGCTCATTGTTTGTTCATGTTAGTTCACAGTGCATTAACTAATGTTAACAAACACAACTTGTGATTTTAATAATGCCTTAGTAAATGCTAAAATTAACATCAACTAAGATTAATAAATGCTGCAGAAGTATTGTTCATTCTTATCTCATGTTCACTATGGTAATTAACCTTATTGTAAAGTGTTCCCCATGTAATATTTTTTTTACTTTGTATTAGTATCACTACTAATATTGATCAAGTTTAAATGTAGTTTTACATTTTTAGATCTTACTTATTTAGTTGCTTTAAATTATTATGAAACAGCACTTTGCTTTGTCAGTCCTTTAGATACACATTAGTGTATCTCCACCAGCCCCCATCACAGCAGGACAACCAGTGTGTTATCAGCTAATCCAGGCCTATGAAGGAAATAGAGCTGAACTTCACACCCATACAGAGTTCAGCCCTCCGTACGGCTGATCTGATAGCGGAGCATAACGCACGTCTTTGTTGTTGGTGCAGACATCTCTTTGTCAGTCTTACTTGAGCGGTGAGAAGGAATGGATGTAGTAGAGGTGCTGACGTAGATGTAGGGGAGGGAGTGTCAAGAGCTGTTAATTCAGCTGTACTTCAACAGTACGAATGACCAAAACACTTCCACTGCCACATAGTGACGACCACAGTCTCCTGAGTTCTGTCTAATGTTATTAGTAATTCTATTCTTTTTTAGCTAGCTACAGGATCTTGGTTTCTGCCAAGGTCACCTGTCTGTTAAGCTCTCTGCTGTTGTCCTTTAGGGTCTTTGTGTTTTGTTTTAGAGTACAGCTTGTGCATTAATATAAGGACTGTGCAAATCGATAAGATCTGATTTATGTGAATATTTTCAATAGTCTTCTCCACTAGATGTCACCCTCTTATTTACTTTGCGCAACTGTCACTCATTCAGTGCTTATCATGGCGGATTGAGGCGGAAAGACTGATGACAAGAACAAAGCAATATTGCAATGCTCAGGTAAAATTCTATAGTACTAAACTATACAAAAAATCTGGGGACGCATTTGACATCACGCATAAAGGTGCCATAATTTCCGCAATGAATGAATGAATGGCGGATGGTGAGACGCACTGTTTTGTTTACACAAGCTTGGCTGACACACAAATTTAATCTCCAGCTGATCTGAGAGCCACTTAATTAGCATTTTATTGTTTAATTTGACAAAACTACCGTCATATCACATACACAGCAGCTGCAAAATAAAATTTCAAAATAAGTTTAGTTTCACATGAAGAAACTGTCAAAATATATAACTATTAAGCAGTCTTTTGAGTGTAACAACAATACTACTACTTACTACTACTACTACTACTACTACTACTAATAATAATAATAATAATAATAATGAAAATAAATATTAATAAATTTTTTATTTTTTCATTTGATTAGGATAAATTATATAATTTTATGCCTTAATCTGATTACCAGAAAAATAAATAAGAGTGTTTTGTATTGCCTGTGATAAGTGGGGCAGGGCCGAACGCCGTGGGAATGGAGCGAGGCCGGTGGTGTGATTTGGAAATGACTGACACCTGCTCCACTCACTCCGGGTCTCAAGTCCCGCGGAGGAGATTGGAAGGATACAAAAGAGGAGTGATGACAGTGAAGGACGAGAGAGGAGCAGGCCTTGACTTTATTTTGCGTTTTGGTTTTGTTTGTGCATGGCAGTTGTCCGTGAGGGGCTGTCACGCTGTTTTGTGTTGATTTCGTTATTAAAGTTTTCATTTTAATGTCCGCCAGTTCCCACCTCCTCCTCCCCGTGATTGTGAAGTTTTTATATTGTTACACTGGTGCCGAAACCCGGGGGGAAGGAGGGACGTGCTGCTGAAGATCCCTCTGCGCTGGGGTGTATCCGCAGTGTCATCTAGCAGGGCTACCAGTTCGGGGATGGACGAACTCTCTGCTGGCTGCCCGCGATGTGGAGGGGCGGCTGCCGTCCGTGAGGGAGCGGAGGTGTCTGCGCCATTTGCCTGGAGGCTGGAGCCTGCTGCCGTCCTTCAGGATGGGGAGGAGCAGGCAACGGGGGAATCCAGCCAGCTGCCCAAAAACCATAGTTGTCATCGCCATCCACCAATCGGCGGAGGAGTGTCGTGCCATCCACTGCCGCCACCAGGTGCCGCGGAAGAGTTCATCCAGCTGTTGGAGGGCCAAGCAGCAGTGTGTCTGGGAACTGGATTTTTGGAACTCCCTTCTCTCATCTCTGGCGCTCCTTATCCTTCCACCTCCTATTCTTTCGCCTCGTCTGTCTTTCCTTACCCCCAGGTTCCCGCAGCTACCGTGAGAGCGCGGGACAGCAAACAGCATCTTTTTAGTGGCAGGAAATTAGAATATCCTTTAATGTTTTATGTCTCTTATGCTCACCCAGGCTGCATTTATTTAGTCAGAAATACACGCTGTGGCACAGTGGTTTACAAGAAAAAAATAAAGATGGCACGTCATGCCGAAAAGGTTGCTGAACCCTGGTTTAGACAGATGTTTATGTCTCTGTCATTCACATATATACTACTTGTCTGCGGTGTTTGGTCATTTACCTATATGCTACTTGTCTAAGACGTTACAGTCTTTTGCTGAGCCAGCATCATTCTCACTGCTGAAGTATTCAAATTTGTGTTATTCTATCCCCTTTCACACTGAGATTCCAGATAATAATTTGTCTTGGCAGTTGTTCCCAGATCGTTAGATCTTGCACTTTCACACTGCCAGTGATTTCCCGGAATCTGTGCATGCGTTCACGCACAACCGGTAAAGGTCCCATAATGACACGTGACATCAGGGTGTGACCATGTAATGTACGAGTCGAAAACGCTAGGCACGTTAACTTTCACTTAAACTGGTGAATGATCTCCGCTTCAGTGCTGAAAGTGAGGAACTACCTGAGCTCTGCTTTATTACAGTTTGCGCACATTTTTTTGTTGCGAATGTTGATCTGCCTTCAAAACACCTGGTAAAAGAGTTGCACATACATAACATGCGTCATCACTAAGACACACCCTTTATGGCATTAGTTCTGTGCTCATTCCAGGATTGAACCCAGCAATGTAACTATGTCTCCAACCTGGGTTCGATCAATCCCGGGACATGTTTGCTTTCACACAGAAGGCAATCCGTTAATTTTCCAGGTCCAATGTGCAGTGTGAAAGGGGCTTTAGAGAGGCTATCTAAAAGTGGAACCATGCTGGCGTCCATGCCGTGCCTTTTTACCAGTATTTGTACAGACCACACACTTGCTTTGGACACCCCAGCAACTTGATGGATTAGAGAAAGTTGCCTTTGACGCACACACTACACTCATGCACACTCAGCTGACTTCAGATTTCCTGCATTGGTAAGCACCTGCTGTCGTGAAAGCGGTATGCGTGTGTTTGATAAGAGGAAATGCTCTTTGCTGGATATCAGCTGTAGTTGTTCTGCCTGCGTCAGGGTTCTGGGTTTTTTTTTTTTTGGCAAGGATTGTCCACATTCCTTTCTCACTGTGTCAAAACAGCCCCCGCTTCGCCCTGAGGGCATTCTTGAGTGTATATTCTAAGTAGTTGGAAAGTTTCCTCTGACCTCTAAGTGTAGGCTTGTGTACCATGTTATTGTGAGGGAAAAGGAAATGCTTGGGTTGTCATAGTTGGACTCTGATACTGATACTGCTTGACTTTCAGTGGCTTTCTTGTCAGTCTACTTGCACAGCAACACTGGGTGATTTGTATGGCTGCATGGTATTGCAGTTCTACCCAATACCAATAAGCTGATAATTATTTTAATTTTATGCAGATAATAACATTCTACACTATTTTGCCTAAATGAATGAAAAATAAAACACACAAAAAAATATATAATTTTGAATGCCATTAAAGTTGATTTGCCACAACATTTCACATTGACATTTCAATTCTAAATTAAATATATATAAATCTGTAAGCTATAACAGTTTATTTCCTCTTTTTTTCTTTTGTTCTTTTATTAACACATCATAGCAGCTGGGTTATTAGGTTATTTGGCTGCTATTACATTAAGAGGGATCTGACACGCATACTCTGTTTAATTCACGCTTTAATATGAAATGATACAGGCTAGAGTGCACCGCCTCATTTGTGCGTTCAGTTAAAGAGCACATTTTTTACAGACACGTGGTCTGAACATTCATCTGACCGCCGTTCACTGTTGTTCTACTGAAGCTCCATCGTCACCGTTTCTGCACTCGTTTGAGGTGGTGTGTGCGTCCACTTCAAAAGACATTGGATTTCTCCTTCGTTAACTCTAACGCTAATTTAGACATCACTAATATATATATTTCACCATATGGGAAATGTGCAGAAATGAACAAACCAGAAATAAAGTAAAAAAAAAATCTGTAACCATTGTCTTCTTTAAAATACTTTGGAGTAATATGTAAATACCATGTACAATTGATATAACGATTTAGTACCAAGCTATCCGTGTACTATCAGATACGGTCATTGTCCAGTGATACTGCCATAGTACTTTTTTGTAAAGGGTTAATTTTCAGAAAATGAAGTTGTTTCTTTTCCTCTGGGTGTTTCTTCAGCAGCTGTTTTTGTTTTGTTTTTCTGAAAAAAAAAAAAAGAGTTTATTAGTGACGCCATTATCAAAATCCACAAGCTGTTTAAAGCGTTGCAGGGCTGGTTAATTTGAAGAGCTTTAGAGCAGCACAGCAACATTTATTGTACTAACAAGTAATGAGATTGTTTTTGTTTGTTTGGTTTTTTTTTTCATTTCACAGAGGATAAGTGTGTTCAGTGCTGTTGATATATGAGAGCTGTTGTCTGAAGGTTTTAAATAATAGCCCGTAGACAGTTCTGCAGCCCAGTGAACCACAGTGATCTCTGTGAGGACAGCGTGTGTGTGGACGGTGCTGTGTGTTCTCCCTCTTATATAAAGAGGAAGGTGATGGGGTCGGGATCAGGGCAGTGCTGATAAGCTCTCTCAAATTTATGCATGTTTAAATATGGATGCGGTTAAATAGTGGTCACACGGGTCAAAGAAAGGATAGTGATGTTTTTGTTACTTTAAACGATGCTTCACTCTTAATTTGAAATTTTAATTATTGTTGGTTGTGTATTCTTGTATAACCTTTCAGCCTTGGTGTCAAACAGTAAACACGTTACATCAGTTACATTATGTTGCTGTGATTTTTGTTTTTGATGTAAGTGATTTAGTTCCTCGTGGCTTGTGCATGTTGTTTTGATAGAGATCATGCCTGCAGTAATCGGTCCCATGAGCTCTCTGAAGATCTTAACAGCTCCCCTGATGTGTTTTTAGTCCACCGTTGTATTATGAATAATTGCACTCCTTTACCTAGCCTATACCATCTATTAGAGATGCTAGTGTTGGTCCAACAACTCACATGGAGCCCAGGAATTCCCAAACTTTTTTTTTTATATCCTGTGAAAGTGCTGTCAAAGAGTAATTAGCTGGTAAAGTGGATTTACTTATTGTAGAGTTAACTAGCTAATATTAGACGTAATTTAATTGCCCAAAGTGAAGATTTAGTTGCATATGTAAGTGCTTTACTCGTTAAACCCAGTGTAGAGGGTTGCTAAAAAAAAAAAAAAACTTGACTGTGCAGTATTGAAAGAGTCAGTCAAAAGTGTAGTGGGAGGCATTTATATTGCGTAGGATGAGAAGACTTCTCATTTCAGCCGTTTCTCAAAATAAATTAAAGCAGGAAAAGTGTCTGGTGATACAGGTGTTGTACACTATCCGTGCTTCTTTTTCTATGCTGGTGTGGTGTGACTTTCTATTTATCCTACAGTATCGTAGGCGTTTTCTCTGTTCGGATTCCACTTAGCCACATCTGATGTCCCTCAGGCCCTTTTTACCGGTGACTCAGGGAGCCACTCTACTACTTGAGAACAGCTGTGGTGCAACATTATTCTTATATTACAGATGGGCTCGAATCTCCCTCAAGCACCGACCTGAGACCAGATTATCTAATAAAAGCCTTTGAACTCAAAATCCTCCCAAAATATGAAGCTAATGTAGAGGGCATAGCCATTACTTAATCTTGGTGGTGGTGTGGTGGAAGGTATGATAATAATAATAATAATAATAATGGCTCAGCACATGGAGAGCCGACATATGTTTATTTCTTGCATCCATGTCTGGTCTTGTTGACTTCATCCCAGCTGTTGTTCTTTGACTCGTGGAAAATCACAGAGAATACTCACAAAGCTGGCACCAATGAGCAAACCAGCGTAGAAGCAAAACTAGATTCCTGTTTGAGTTGACATAATGATCGATAGTGGTTGTTGGAAATGAAACAAAGTTAACTAGAGTTCAGTTTCATGCAAGTAAAATAAGAGACCTGATAGTTTCAGCAAAGCATGGCCGGTAAGACTTTTGTTAGACTTACCAACATTATTTATTTTCACATACAGTCTTTCATAATAGTCTTCAGGAGTATTTCAGTTTGAACACTGATTACCTCAACAGACAGTGTTCACCCTGTGCCCTGCAGTCTCACTGGCCTGGATAAATTCCTCCCATTTGGACAGGCCTAATGAGGACGCTGTTCCTGTGAGGATCTAGGACAAGCTTATTTTACCAGCTACATCAATCTGGAATGATCCTGGTAACACACCACCAAAGAAATCGCAGTGCAGAGGTTTTCATGGAGTCGTATCAGATTTATAGATATTTTCACCCTTTTTTTATAGCAATTTCAATAGTTATGGTTTTTGTATGTTCTCTTGTCTCGATTATCTTAAGTTGTAATATTTCACAATATTACTGTTTTTACTGTATATTTGTTCAAGTATATGCAGCCTTGGTGAGCATAAAATGCTACTTTGAAAAACTGAACAAAATAAAATCTGGCAACAAACCTTTGAACAGTGGTAGATAAAAAAAAAAGCAGTTTGTCTAGGGCTAAAATGTTGCAGGAAATGTAGACTATAAAAAAAGATGCAAAGGTGAACTTGATTCAGAACCTTTCTTGTTTTTCATAGGAAACTCGTATTGATCCAAGTTAGACATTCATGCAGAATGAGTTTTTGCTTTCATAACAGGGCTTTCAGGATGCAAGATGCTAAAAAGAAAAGTCAATCGTAATACAATTGACTGGTAAAATTAAAATGTAATTTGTCATCTGTAACATCCTGTGTTATAGCTTAATTTTGAAACAAGGAAGGTAGTATATATTTTAGATATCTATATTTAGACAATGAAACAGTCTAATAATAGTATAATAATACATGACCACGTGTTTGAACCTCTGATTGAGAATCTTTTTTTTTTTTTTTTTACAAAAATTTATTATTATTACTCCAATGAACTATCAAGGAAAATCTGATTCCTCATGACATGACCCCTTTTAAAATGGGACATACACCAAAAAAGTTTGAACACCGCTGTCTTAGCAAGGGATGTTCAGGCGCTGTTGAACTGATTAGCAAAGTAGTATGAAATGAAGATGACGAAACCAGGGAAATGAGCACATATCCGTTAAACATCTCTGTCTCATTAGTGTGTTCTGACAGATACATGCCTCCTCTCTCCTGCTATTCACTGTTTGTCTGTCCAGGTGTGACGGAGTCTGCTTAGACTTATGTAATAGTTTATTTTGGTGTTGATTTGAGCTTGGAGCAGAAGAGTTAACGAGAAAACAGAGGAAGGAATGAAGCAAAAGAAAGCACAGAGAGATCATAGTTCGAATTACAGGGGGTAATTCTAAATTCCCACCCAAAGGGACAGAAATTTCAGATTTGGAGGGGTCCAAGGTTATAATCGTTAACAAAAATGAACAAAAAAACTGAATCTAGCTGGGTAAAAACATTGTGGTTAACTGAAATAAAAATGAAAATGAGGCATATATAAAAAAAAAAAAAAGATAACTAACTAAAACTGTAATGTTTGTTTGGCAAAACTAACTAAAATAAAATACAGTTTTTACCACTTTCATAAACAGTGGTAATTCCTATTGCTCTACAGATATAACAAAATATGTTTCTATTAAATCATAAAATGATTTATAAGAAATATCTAAAAAGTTTTATGTTGTATGTGCTTTTGTACAGATCTTTTAGCAAGTTAAAAGGATTTATTTTTTTATTTTGAAAGAAATATCTTATGCTAACCAATTATTTGATAATATTTTTCTACTGTTTTTGTGTTGTAATAAATTGTAATTTATTCCTATGATGTCGACAGTGAATTTTCAGCAGCCATTGCTCCAGTCTTCAGTATCACATGATCGTAATTCTGATGTGCTGGTTTGCTCAAGAAATATTTCTTCTTATTGTTATTATAAAAACAGCTAAAAACGGTTGCTGCTATAATGTTGTGAAATATTAAGAACATTTTTGCAGGATTCTTTTATGAATAGAAAGTTCAAATGGACAGCACTGTTGAAAAAATAGAATCCTCTGGTAAGATAAAAAGATATTTTACTGTCTCTTTTGATCAGTTTGATGCATAAAATTATGAATAAAAGTATTAATTTATTTAACAAAAAAAGACTTACTGACCCCAAAGCTTTGAACAGTTTGTATAGTAGAAAGTGGCTAAATCTGTTTTCATCTTTGAGGATGTGTGTGATCAACTGTGTGCTACCCAGTGCCTCATGATACGACTTGCCTTTTTACACCTCCTCTAAGGCATTTAATACCCTTCTCAGCTGATGTGGTTTATCTGTGTAACAGTCCTGGGTGTCACCAGCATAATTACAGTCATTTTCGGTATGGGTGAGAACAAAGGATCAGTACTTTGTTATAGTAGACATATTAGAGTCAAACCCAGCTGCTTAAATACATAAAATAAATCAAGAGGGCAGTACTAAACAAATGACAGGAGGTGAACGTGAAATTAAAGGAAACTGCAAAAATAATGACTGTGTTCAAAATGGTTTCCCAGACACTCCCCCTTTTTCCACTGGTGGAGCAAATAGGTAGTCCCAGTCTTTATTGAAAATTAGTTTATGAAGCTTTACAATTATCATTAACCTTATTTAAGGGTTGCCAAAAATTGCACCATTATCTGACTTGAAGTCAGGTGATGCATTTGTGTTGATATTGTGTTAGCAGGCCTGTTCTTGCTTTTCGCTCATTGGATAGTCCTCAACCCCATGACAAGGGAAGTTAAGTGTCTGGGCAGAGCGTTTGCAGTTTGTTTGTTTTGTGCCAATTAGGGCTACACGATGTGTCATTTAAGCATCGATATCGCGATGTACGAATCCACGATAGTCACATCGTAGGATGTGCGATGTAGGCTGTCATAGTTGATCCGTTATTCATTATCTGTACGGGCCAGCTGCTCCCCGGCCCTTGGCGAATGTGATTCGGCATTAATTGCACAGCTTAACCATCATAGGGTGAAAGTTTTGACAGTGCAGAGAGAAAGAGAGGGCGCGCGTGTGCAAGAAAGAGATAGAGAGAGAGAGCGAGAATGAGCAAGCGAGCCCCGATGTTTAAATCATTTAAAATGAAAATGTAATATATTTCCCAATATCGTGCAGCCCTAGTACCAATCTTCTCTGTGATGGTTGGAATAAAAGAGAGACCAAATTGTTGACTATTGGCGTGAAATATGTTTAAATATGTTTAATGAACTTTACTGGAAAGGAACACTGTGGCATTAATGTCAAAAAAAGGCTGAGAAAGGAACAAATAAATGAGATGTTAGGGATTTACCAATAATCCTTTGCAGTACTCAGACTGGGATTTCTAGATGGTTACCCATAATCCTTTGCACTACTTGTTCAGTCTAAGGTCTTGTTTAGCATACTAATCTTAAGGTAGTATGTGAATGTGTTGTGTTTCTAATATTAGTATTCATATTTGTACTATGGAAATATGTTATTTTGTATTCATCTGAAATTCGTCTGTTATCCATAGTCCATTGCATTGCGCATTTAGACTCAGATGACCCATTTTTTACCCATAATCCTCTGCTCTACTCATTTGATTTGGGGGGGATGGGCAGCCATTTCATTAATTTTGCCTTCTTATTTTCTATTTTCTTTGTGATATTCTGAATTGACAATAACATAATAATGTTGCTTAAAGATTTCTAAAGCTAATTAAATATTTTTGTATATTGCAACAACACATTTAAATGTAATAAAAATGCACACACAGTTTTTGTCTCTGTTAACATTGATGCTTTTTCATCTTTTAGTTGGCTTTGTTGGGAATGGACCTTCTATCTGCCTTAGTGACGAGATTACAGGACCGATTTCGGCCCCAAGTTGGTACAGGTAGGAATATTATTGTCTTAAATGTGTAACAATTTCTCATTTTGTCAGATTTTATTACCTGAAACAATAAGGATCATTGTGTGACAATTTATTTTCATGTTATAGTCTATCTTAAAGCTGCAGTTTGCAGAAACTCCATCATTCCCGGTAAAAAACAACCAATCAGAGCTGCGTTCCGTAACTTTGTTTGTGTTCAAAATGTAGAAAAATGTGTATAATAAGCGAGTACACCATGAATCCATTTTCCAAACCATGTTTTTTTTTAAATTACTTTTTAAGCAGTGGTGCTTAAATGAAGAGACACAACTTCCTGCAGAAAGTTTGCTGACAGAGTGTTATACTTTAAGTGCTAAAACTGTCAGCATACACTAAAACCCTCTGAGAAGCTGCTTCTAAAAATTCATCCGCTTTGAATGCATCACTGCTGCAGTCATCGAACACTGCTTTTGTTACAAATTAACTGAATCATCATGAATTCATCAATGAATTTCATGGCAATCACGGTCAATCTTCAGATTGTCTGCTGTGAGAAATATACCCTTTATTACGTAATCTGAAGGTCTCATCATTTGAAGTTTCCCAGGTGTTTAGAGAAATGTACCCATTATAAACTAATTAGAAGGTCTCACATCCCTAATATCTAATCTTTGTTCTGTCCATCTCCAGTTTTACCGAGCTTGATAGATCGGTTAGGCGATGCCAAAGATCAAGTCAGAGACCATGATCAAACCCTTCTGCTGAAGATCATGGAGCTGGCAGCTACACCTCAGGTAGTTTTTGTCTTAATGTAGCCTAAATATTAATTCCAGGATGTTCAGTTCATTCTAAAGCTAACACTGCTGTCCTGTTGTGTGAACGTCTCTTCATTTTACCTTTGTTTTAAAATATCATGACAGCCTAAACAATATTCATAATGTAAGATCTGAACAACCTGCTCCATTAAGAAGTACCCTTGTGAGACGCCTTTGTGGCATTTTAAATAGGATTTCATTTAGTTAATGAATTGAACTCTTAGCTCCATGAAAAGCTGGTGGGAGGTCTCATAATGAGATTAGCTGCCATTTAATTGTATTAGACTGAAAGTATTACATTTGGATTGTCTTCACAGTACATATGGGACCGAATGTTGGGGGGGTTCAAACACAAAAACAACCGGACCAGAGAGGGAGTGTGTCTCTGTCTCATCTCAACTCTGAACACGTAAGTCTAATTGTCCTTTCAGTCTGGATATTGTAACTTTCATGCAACATAAATATAACCTACATTGACTTCTGTTTCAAATTTCCACTTGTCTATGCTGAATATAGATATTAAGTTATTAAAAATGAAGCAGCACTTTCTTCTAGGATAATCCATTAAAGCTCAACTTGGCTGAACCCTGTCGCTATTGCTTCCATTTTTCAGATACGGTGCCCAAGGCTTAACCCTGAGCAAAATTGTACCACATATATGTAATCTACTCGGAGACCCCACAAGTCAGGTATGTGCATTTGTCTTGATCTAAGACACTCGAGATTAAACTCTGATCTGCATGACATGGCTTTTTTACAGAACAATGGACGAAGGTAGCAACATTACACAAAGCTATAGTGACCTCTGGTGGTGGGTTTGGATGTGGAGTTGGTGGAAATACAGTTTAACAAGTATACATTTGTTTTTATTAAGTGAAGATAGATTTTACAGTATGAATAAATATTGTTAACAGATGCAGTGGAAAGCATTTCAAACAGCGGCTTAAACGTTAAAAAAGCAGTGCAATTGCTTTGTATTTAAGGTGTTTGCATTTGTTTGTCCTCCTAAAACATTTCTTATCATTGATAATATATTATATAAGCTTATAAATGATCAATTTTAAATGATCAAGTTTCTAATTGAGTGGATTATCCATTTATCTGCCCAGGTTCGGGATGCGGCCATGAACTGCCTTGTGGAAATATACAGACATGTTGGAGAGAAGGTTAGGATTGACCTCAGTAAAAAAGGACTGCCGCAATCGAGGTAAGCTCTTCCCATTTTTATTAACTCTCTGTCAATTCGCAGACAGTGCATCAGCATTACTCTTTTCTAATTTATATGGATTTCTGTTTAATTTTGAACTCGTGTTATTTTGATTGTTTTCCCCCCTCTAGATATACACTGCATCTGTTCATTTACTTCTATCAGGCGTTGATAAATTTAGACAGATATTTTACCCCACTAGTAAGTGTTTCTAAAACAGAGTGAAAACATTCATGAACCAGTCTCTATTAGTGCTGTAATGATTCTTAGTGGATATTCATACAGGTCATTAGGTCTTAATTTCCCTGTAGACCCAGAATCAGAAAATGCCTTCTAACTTGAGACTAATGTACTTTTAGCGGCTAAAAGCCTTTAGCCTATGTTATTCAGCTGAAACCTACCGAATTTGTGATTTAGCATTTAGATAAGTATGGCATTCATAGTGCACCTCTCAGATGTTTTGCTCGATGGGCTTGAGCCTGCAAAGGGAAGCGTCCAGCCATGATACTGCACAGCAAGAGTTGACTGAAGTTCATGGAGAGGAGGAAGGCATGTCAGCATTTGCTTGTGGTCTGAATGTGGTTGTAACATCTGTTAGATGTCCCTCCCACTTAAATCTGTGCATGTCTCCAGGGGACCATGCAGGCATCTGTTTCTCTGATCTTGTCAGTGGTTATAGTTTTAAGACTTTTGAGGGCAGGCTCAATTGGAACATGCCTGGGGAAAACAGTTTGCGGTGACTTCGGACACAACGTCACACAAACAAAGTATGTGTACTGCAGCTCCAGGATATTTGAGTTAATTCACTAGATCTTATCAATACAATCATTTGGCTCATCCAAAAATATTTTAAGCTAATGCTAATTCATTTCCATGCTGCCTTCTCAGTTGGCTTCATGCGCATCTGTGCCCAAATTCTTTGGGACTGGATCAAATGCTGTTACTAAAAATGATAGCCACACAACTAAAATGGCCCTTGGAGGGATCTATGAAAGGATCAAACTCTCATTGCTTTCTCACTAAATCCCACATTTAGCATAAATTAAGCCCAAGTTTTAATTTTCCAAATGTTCAGTATCCATTTTGAGTCTAAAGCACACTGACAGCCTGACAGTTTTTCAGTGCTGCTGTTTTTTAAAGACTGCCATGCATATATCTGCAAAATTCAAATCTTCTCAGCTTAATTTAGAGGCACGCAGTCAGTCTGCATGGGAGAAGTGAATAGAGGAAGAAATCTCTTTTTGAACACCATAGTGCATAAGGGTTTAGCGAGCAGCATTTCCCTTCTTTCAAACTGCAGTAAAAGGCGTCCCGTCTCATTTGCAATTCAAAATTCTGTTGTGGGACACTTTGTAAAGCAGAAATGATGGACTTGTGGGATTAAACGTTTGCATTTGTCAGTGGTTATCATCAGGGATGTCCTTATTTCAAATGAAATCCTACCAGCATGATTGTTGGAAACAGCATCCTCTTAAACATTAATATTACAAGGCTTTACTTACTTGTCCTAGTTAGAATTTAATGACTTTGGCTGTAAGAGAACTATTCACAGTGTTGCTTTTTTTAATCAGTATCACAAAATGCATGTTTTGAGCCTTCAATTAATCACTCAGCCCTATTTATAACCTAAAATGATTCTTTGCCACACTGTAAGGCAGAAAAATGTGGCAGCCCGTCCAGATTCAGCATGGTAGAATCCCCTCACAGGAAGCTAAGAACCTGATGATGAATCGGCTTTAATGCGCAGGGCTCTGGGGATCTGCCTCTGACTCGTACAGACAATCTTCTGAGAGGGATGTAAAGGATGAAGGATTCTCAGAGGGTTTTACAGGATGAAAACATCCACAGCTTTGTGAATCCGCAGTGGGAGGAGTTTTAGAGAGCGGTGCTATGTGGTTCAGTTTCACAGGGTTTGCTGTCATTTGAGAATGCTTAAATGTTTCCAAAATTATTGCTTCATTAGTGTACTGTAACTAAAATCATTACTTTTTTTTCTTTGATCCACTTACAATGTTTCTTTCATTGAATAATAGTATTGAACTCAACTATTTCTTTGACCTTTAAACAAGATGTTTTTTTGTACTGTACCTTTAAGACCTGAAAATGACCTCTGTTATGATTGGCTAACCTCTACTTCTAACCTAACTTCTAGACTTGCAGGTTTGCTTTGGAGTCTTATAAAGTTGGTGCAAAGCTTGCATTACACTGACAGGATCACAAAACCATCCATGCTGAAATGTGACACATCAACTGTTACATCACAACCAGTCTCGCTCAGCCAGACTTATGGCTAACGGCAAAAAGTCTGGTCCTCATTGTAGCTTGTTCTGGCCTTGAACCGCACATTTAGACCACCTTACTGACATGTTAAGCAACCGAGTACTTTACTGTCTGTTGTGTCCATAGTTTATGAGTTAGGTCATCATGTAATTATGTCCAAAGCTAATAGTCTAAGCATTTGTCAAATAGTAGTGTAGTCAGGTGGTATCTCTGGACAAAGGGAGTAACCGAATGAAAGGTATTTCCATTTCATAGCATTTACCCTGCTAGGTGAGAGCATTTTTGTCAGATTTGCAACACCTGTTTCTAAGGATTGTTTTCTGTGCACCGAGTCACAATTCCAGGAGTTGCATTTTTTTTAAAGGTCTAGTTGTTGTTTTTTCTGTAACTGAGCAAACTTTTTAATTTTGTTATATTTTTGTTTTTTACAGGTTGAATGTAATTTTCAGCAGATTTGATGAAGTCCAAAGATCCGGGAACATGATCCTCTCCTCAGGTTCAGGTAGGATTTATATATTTGGAAATTCCAAGAATTCAAATGTCTAAACAAACTTTTAAACATCATAGTTTGGGTGTTTACCCTGGCTGTGTTCCTACATCATCCTAACCTCATAAGTGACCCAGTATACATTGACACCATGTTGTGGATTTTTTTAAACTAGATTGAACTGCTATTTTAATCTATACTTTTTGAACAGATTGATGAATTATTTAAACATTTATCTTGCATCATCCACCATCTTGGATGGATTTTATTTAATAAGCTAATCACAGTGCGTTATGGGATTGCCTTTTCTGTGAAGGATACATGTGATGCTAAGATATCTAAATACATTTCATGTCAGAAGCATGTCTCTTTGAATTTCATGATTATTTATTTTATTTTATTTTTATCGGATGAACCCTTTAGTTTTCTGAAACACAACATTTGCAGATCTATTAGTAATAGAGACTATGAAACATGTTTGTTTGAAATACAGAATTAGGGAGGTTTGAGTGCCCCCCACCCCCCTCCACCACCTCCTCCTCCTGTTCTCCCCTGCGGCCCTGTGCACATTATGTTGCAGGATTTGGACTCGTTTTGCATTTTGGTGGGTGGTTGAAAGCAGCATCTGTGGCATAAGGATTTTTTTGTCATTCCATGGAAAATGAAATGTCTGTTTATTTGGGTGATCGCCTCTTCGACTCTCAGTTTTCTTTGTAAATCTTGTTGAACTGTCAGTGAAATCAGGCAGAGGTAATGTATTGAGATAAAACATCAATCTATCAACATTTTTAAGGTGAGCGTCAGCTTTAGAATTGCACCTGCATGAGAGGAAAATAGAGCGAGAGTGGGAGAGAGTGAACGACACTTTTCATGTTATATGCTGCAGTGCTTTCACTTTGTGTTTGTCTGAGTTAGATTCAAAGGGACTTACTTTGTCTTCTTTTTCTGAATTTTGATGTGGTTAATGGAATAATGTCATGCTGATTTTGAAATTGAAAAGCTTTTAATGTGATCCTTGGTTCACACTGCTTCATATAAAGTAATTTGTCATGAATCTTGTTGCCATATCAGAACTGTGAGAGTTTTACAAATGATAACCAATGGTCCGAGTGTGCTTTTGACAGACACTTAATTAAGAGAAAATGTGATGAAAAGCCTTAATCAGAGATTTCCAAGTTATGTTGGTTACTGTCTGAATACCAGAAGGTGTTTTGGAGGTATTTTAGTGGATCTTTTTCCTTTTTCCCACCTCATACTGGAGCTCTGGAGTTGTGATTTTATATATAGTACTTCTATATATTTTGTTGGCGATTAAGTCTAGAGTTAGAGTTGGTAAATTATATATAAATGCCTCTGTCATCTCCTTGTAGATGCAGCACTTGCAGCACAGCTCCTTTTTTAAAAAAAGTGCTGTCTCTGCACAAATATTAATAGCATTATATAATAGGAAATGTCTTTCATTTGCACTGGTGATATTTTGTGTAAATCTGTTGTGTGAGGGCCACAGTATCCGGAGTCAAACTCTGTGAACATAAACTCAGATAAGTTTAAGGGACAGCAAAGTTAATGACAAACAAATGGCCCCGGATCAACTGTTTGTACATCACATCCAGACTCTACAGGGGAAATGCTTTCTACGTCCTTTATTTAAAAGAGTTGGGTGGCTTTTGTCTTTGGTGAAGTCACAAGACCACAGCAGCAGGAAGGGAAAGGGAGGGAGAGGCGGAGACCCGAGAGAGAGACTGTAAAAAAAAAAAGCTAGAGCTTCGTTGTGTTTGCAGTCTCTGTGTGAATTGAAGAGACGCTTGCGCTAAGACAACCGGAGAAGGTAAGGACTAGAATGGAATGGCGGCATTAATGTCAGGGACAAATAAAAGCAGTGCTGGACACCAGCAGCCTGAAACCTCCAGCTGCTGTTCTGCCAAAGGAACAGCACTTTTTTTTTTTTTTTTTTACTGTTTTGTGTTTACAAATGATAACGCTTCTGAGATTTAAATATTCGTGGTTTTGCTTCACCCGTTTTTACAGTCTCTGTAGCTGGATTTCAAAGCATTTTGACACGGAAAGGCAGTGTATCCGTTTATAGATGTTGTCGTTTTGGAAATATAAAACATCTAATCTCTCAGATTGTCATGAATTCAGATGTGTATAAACTAGATAAGATATCTCACACCTGAATTGCGACTGCGTTTTTGCACAGTCTGTTACAATTTGTCATGTTGTTGCAATGCGTTCAGTAAATATAACTGCATTTCGGATGTGAATTTGCTTATTTTGCTCATCTAAAGCAATGTAGGAGTGACTTAGTATTTTCTTAAGTATTTTGTAACATTAGCATATGGATCCAATGCATGCCTAGGATTGTTGCACCATTCCTCGCTATTTTTTTTTTATCGTCTTACAGCATGAGCATTGCAATTTTAACCTGCAACATTAGCCTAAAACAATGCTCAAATAAAAATGTAGTGGTGAAAAAAAAAAAAACATTTTTCTCTGCTTGTGTGATGCTAGCCAAAAATAAAGCCATTGCAGATGAAGTTTTACATTTAATGATGACATTTTTATTTTTGTCTTTGGAATAAGACCAGGAATCAGAACTGCTTTCCTGTTTACTTTAAATAAAATGAATCCACCAATAACACTTCCTTGGCTTGCTTTAATACCGATTGACAGCCTGTTTCCCTTCCATTCTGAATCCTAAGTGTTACAACAGAACTAGGACTTGTGTTCTGTTGGGGGAATAATTCTTCATTCACCTTCAGCAAAGTACTCTGCTCTGATCGTTTGTTGTCACCTTTGCACAATATGCACACACTGTCAACAAAATACATGTTATGAGTCGCGTGCGTTAGTGTAGAAGTACAGTCTAGGGCATCCTGTATTTATTTCAGGACACACTGTAGTGGGTGTTCAGAAAGGTAGAGGTGAGTGATCGAGAGATGGATATTTTACACTACATTTTTTTTATATACAGTACACACTTGATATTGGATCCGGCAGCACAGTTTGAGTGAAATAAATGGAGGTGTTTGTGTATGTGTGTGGGCGTTCGTGTCTTACAGCACTGTTATGTAAACATGTCGCTTGGGTTCTAAGCTTTTTTGTGCTGACATGTTCAAAGTCACTCTGACATGTTATGCTTTGTCATCGTCTCAGTCCAATCAGCAGCTAAAGAAAGTTGTCACTTGACACCGTGGCACAGGCACTGTGGCTATGAAGGTGAGCACTGATTTTGACGGGAGTTTTCACAGGCCTGTAAGCATCCCATGTTCCTATGGTAAACAAATGACATTGTTTCTGGATTAAAACATAGATTATCTTCAGTCGCATGTGAAAAATCTGATTTAGGGGCCAGGGAAGCACTTTGTTCAAAGTTGGCAGGTCATGCAGAAAAGATTATATCCTCCTTCCCCTCTCCAGTTGAAATAGCACATCTCTCAAATTCAGAACTTCAGTGGCAAGGAGATTAAGGCCCGTTCCAGGGGTTTGTCCTCTTGAAAGGACATCACTCACTTCTGAGAGCAGCAGGAGTAAATAAATATCTCCACATGGCCCTTCTGAATAAATCCATATTTTGTGGTAATTTTTAGCTCTGTGAAGAATTATTATTAAAAGAGCTTGACTTACTCCTTTCCATTGTGGAATTGAGAAATATGTAACTTGTACAGATGTATGGTGTTGCCTAGAAATTGTGCTGTTATAGTAGATGGTGACTATGGATAGATATAGACAAACAAATATTTTTATTTCTGTTGTTTGCTCCCCCTGATATTGTTATAAAGCTGTGTGACATACTTTAAAGAGATAGCTCACCCAAAAAGAAAATTTTGTCATCAATTACCATAGCCGCGTTTCCACCGCAGGAACTTTACCCATGAACTAGGGACTTTGGCCTGGTACTTGGTGTGTTTCCACCGCAGGAACCAGGAACTAAATAAAGTTCTGGGTAAAAAAATGCCCCTCAGAAAGTCCCTGCTAGCAAGGTGGTACTTTTTCAAAGTTCCGGAACTTTCGGGGCGGTACTTTGGCGCTAAACATCCTGATTGGTTGAGTTCACACAGCATTGGTTGAGTTCAACCACCATTTATTCGGATAGACATTTTCAAAATATTAATGTTATTGTGTCATGAAATGTAATTTTAAAAGTATTTCAGGCGAGAATGTAGCTGTTTAAAACTCAAATCTGTTGTTTATTTATAAAGACAGCGCCTATTTAAAAAAGTGTTTCGCCGATCTCGGAGACGGTGAGCTCCACACGATCAGCGGGGGCTCAGTGATCATCTATCCGACGAGAAGCAGCCTCACTTCGGCTAGACCTTCTGATTTGTGCCGCTGGCTCTGATGTGTCTTTAGTGGATAAACATAAAATATAATTCAGCTGCGGGGTAAATCTAACAGGTTTTCTTTGGTATGTATTCAATTTATCTATATGATAAAATGAAAATAAAAAAGGCAAATTTATATAATATTTCGTTTCATTGTAATGGCTGCATATACACATATCCCTGAACTAAGTACATTTCTGCAGCTGTTATTATGCTTAAATGAAAACCAAAGTAGGCAGTGGTATTTGATATCCTATTTTGTTTTATTGTAAATATACAGTAAGGAAAATTGCAGTAGCCAAGACGAGCTGACTGAAGTTATCAAGTATGCTGGTGTTTATAGATTTACCGGACTTGCGTCGTCGTGGACATCACACTCCCGAGACGAATGCACAAAGTCTGAACTAACTACCAAGGATGCACGTCCAAAATCAGCTTACTTTTTTTTAATCAGCAGTACTTTGTATTGAGAAACGCACGCAGACCTACGTCACCAGTCTATTTGCCTAATCTTCCCGGTACTTTACACCGCGGTGGAAACACAGAAAGCAACAGGTCTGGTGAGAAAAAAGTTCCTGGTAAAAATGTTCCGGGTAATTTCGGTGGAAACGCGGCACATGTCGTGGTACTCTCGAATGCACGTCGAAGACTGACACTAAAGAGAAGAAACTAGGCATGTTTCCATTAAAAATGTTTCCAATAAAATTTTGATAAAGTATTGCGAAATGACCGCATTATCATTAACCAATTTTATGCGACTAAAACGTAATTTAATCCTCTCACGATAAGTCATGGCAATGTATTTAAATCGGATTTTGATGGATTTTGCCTTCACTAGCAATTATATTTAATCGAAGGAGGCATATGCGTGTATCTTGACAGAAGCAGTGCAGAGAGCAGCTTCTGGGACGTGCCGTTGCATGACTGGTAATATAAGCGTTAAAATTCGAGTGGCCGAATGTGGTCGATCAGCCCTGGGTTCCATTTCGGAGCTGTAAAGCGCTGCAGATATGCTCAGTGTAAATAATCTAAGCATTAATGGAAGGGAAAGCCCTTATACTTGAGAGCAGCAACATATGAAGTGTTTCTTGGAGGTTATAGTACATTGAAGAATGATCGTATGACTTTTTACATATGCCATGTGATGTGTTAATGCGAAAATTTTTCCATTCCAGTTTTGTAAATTATTCCTTTTTTGCATTGCCTGAAAATTACCTTATGCAAGCGGTACAAGTTTTTTGCGATTTTTATATGGGCTTTTTTGCCAAATTGACACATTTCCATTAGGCGTATTTTCAATTTTCATTTTCAATTTGCACAATTTGAAGGGTAATGGAAACACGCCTAGTGTTTTCTCGTAGTTTCACAACACTAACATTGTACCACTGATGTCACATGGGCTATTTTAACAATGTCCCTACTACCTTTCTGGGCCTTAAATGTGGTAGTTGGAGGGTCAGATTTCATAAAAAATATCTTAATTTGTGTTCAGACGATAAACAGTTTTTTTTTACAGGTTTGGAATGGCATGAGGGTGAGTAATTAATGACAGAATTTTACTTTTTGGGTGAACTATCCCCTTACCGTATTTCCGCACTGTAAGGCGCACTGGATTCAATGAACGGCCTATTTTGGAACTGTTTTCATATATAGGGCGTACTGGATTATAAGGCGCATAGAATAGAAGATACTGCAGTCAGACGTTTGACTGGGTTTGCGATATGCATCCACTAGATGTAGCTGTGCTAAAGGGAATGTCAACATTTTGACAGAGCGCCTCGATCCATATATAAGGCGCTCCGGATTATAAGGCGCACTCTCATTTTTTTAGAAATTTAAAGGCTTTTAAGTGCGCCTTATAGTGCGGAAAATACTGTAATTTATACTAGAAGTTTAGCAGAATATGTCACCAGAGAGAAGTCTGATGCTTCACTGGAAGTTCAGATTATGACATTTTCATTAAACATTACAATCTCAATTTATTTATTTTTATTGAAAATGCAACACATGCTTGGATTGGATTTAGATTTTTTTTAACAGTAAGATCAATAGTATCTTTGTGTAACGAAAAAGATGAGTTTCGTTTTTTTATGCAGTAAGTGTGCGTGTGTGTGTGTGTGTGTGTGTGTGTGTGTGTGTGTGTGTGTGTTAGTGCTGTTGTTAGAACCAGTGCTGGTAAGGTATAACTGGGTCTTTCCTATTATTTCATTTGACAGGTTGCCACTTTGATCTTCAAGTGCCTTTCACAATCTTCAGGCAGTATAAAACAGAAAAAAGTTCCCATTCAGATTAGCCATTTCTGCTCAAAGGGAGACATTCCTATTAAATTGAATAAGAGCTTGCTGTTAGATTGATTTGCACAGCAGTTTTATGATGAACCATTTGATTTTCTAGGCCAATTAAGCAGGTTACGGAGCATGTTGTTGAGCCAGTGGCGACCTGCTTCTGTAGGCTCTCAAATCAAAGAAAATTGTTATCATTAAGTGAAATGAAACACTGAACTCGCTGCTTGAGCTCCAGCTAAATAGTTGGATAGCAGAGGATCGTGAATGATGCCTCTGTGCCTTTTTTTGTCAATAGCTATCTGCCCACATATGGTCTTATGAAAGATGTCTTTTGTGGGAATACTGCCACTGTCTACGGATGTTTTATTCACATACACATGTTCTGTTGTCCCTACCACCCACCACTGATATTGGGCTGTATTTTTCATCAGTCAGCATACATCTTAGCTGGTTTAACTAGAACGGACTGCGTATGCATTCCTCCACCTACATTGGCTCTCTTTGAACATCAAAATATTTTGGATTACCCGGGAGGGCATATAAAAGAGGATACTGTTTCATAGTAAAACAGTGGCACGTAAACAAAGGCCTTCCTGTGGAGATTTATTTAATTGAGACTTCTAACAGGAATTGGCATATAAGGATATGTTGTACATATACATTGCAGGTTTTCCGTGTCTGGCATTCTTGGGGAGTCTGAGTGGGACCTGAGCTGGCCTCTTGCATACATTTTTGGAATTGCTTGCCATAACCGTAAATTATCTAATGTGGGAAAAAATGTGTATAATGCATTTATCTCAGTAATGCTCAGGTGATGTCTGTGTGATTATTGTGAATACATCTTCTTAAAGGAATATTGTGAGTTGTTTTTATTATGCTTTGCTATTGATAACCACAAACAATGATTTAGAACACACAAAAGCTTTAACAAACACATTGCACATTTTCTACCTTTTAAACATAATTTTAATTTCAAACTGACAGCTTTCATTGTACATAGACAGTACAAGTGCATACTCATTTGTAGTAAAGCATGTGATGTTCTGCGTATTTTGTCTTCCTGTTGTGTGTGTTTATTGAAGTATAAAGAGACAAGAATCTACTTGGAACAAACCTATCAAGTGAAATCTATTTCTCTTGCTCCGACTGCCTTGATTTGCTTTGGCTGGTTTGTTTGCGGTGTACTCTGTAGACTTGTCAGGATTATTACATAAGTGCCTCATCGTGATTATTTGATTTAATCGTTGTGCACATGAACTCCCAATCACATATTGCCGGTCAAGCAAGTGAACACTTTTTATTTTATTTTATAAATTTTATTTTTCTTTCAACTTAGGATTAGAATAACATATGTTATAATATGTTCTGCATATATTTATGTAATTTAGAGTACTTTTCCATTCTAATGTTTACAACATTTGTTTACAAAAACGTCAAGGATATCAAGCAATTTATTGACGTTTCCAAGTTCAGTGTAAATAAATGACTTGTAAATCATGTGTATAAGCTGTCGGAGTTGATGGCTTCATGGGCGTCAACATGTAGCGCAGACGTGTTTGAGTTCTATTCCTGACTCGAGGACCTTTGCTGATCCCTTTCCCCTCTCACAGCCCCGTGCTTTCCTGTCTGATCTCTATACTGTCCTATCCAGTAAATGCATGAAATGGCCAAAAATATGTGTATAAACTGACGTTAACAAATTTGGATTGTTATTCACAATAAAATGCATGACATTTAATCATTAGACAAAATTGTATGGACAGCACTGGTGCTCTGCAAGAATGAGGCAGCCGAATGGATTCATCCTGTAGCTCCTTCCTGTTCAGAAAGATTGGTGTGCCACCCACTTCCTCTCAGACTCCTGGAATGTGTGAACGTCCGCTCATTTTTGATTTCAGCTTACTTCCAGAATCCGTCACAGTAGATTAATCTATGAATTTCCTCATAGATGTATTCTGAACGGTAACTTGCTTTACACATCACTCCGGAATGGTTGCTGCCATGTTTGAACTCCAAAAAAGGTTTTGGTTTGGATTTGTAGTATGAAGGTCTTCATGCAGGTTGGCATGATGTTATGATCACCTGTTTGAAAAATTAGGAAATTATAGAAATGTTGACTCAGAGAGATTTTGGGAAAAGTTAATGTGAGCCTTTCTCGGGAAGAGAGTGTTTCCTGTGGTGTTCCTTGTTTGCTTTTCCAGATAAGATAAATCAGCTTGACAATTGTGTTACCATCTGATACACTGATTTGTGGTAACACCTCTGAACATAGCCTAAGAAACATCCGATTGGGGATACAGTGATGTCTAAAGTCAAACTAGTTATTCAGAATCAGACAACCCACAAGACTGAGAGTACAGAGAAAGTATTTGAACCATTGATCAATGCTGCTTATGTCCCCTACAGATAAGAACTTTGATGACGAGGACTCTGTGGATGGGGGCAGGTCCTCCTCTTCTTCCTCTTCTAAGGGCTTCTCCAACAGCAGGAGAGGGGGCAGCATGGGCTCAATGAGACGCCCCAGTTCTGCCTCTGGATCCAGGGCTCCAGGTAAAACCACAGCTGCTACAGTTCAACCCCAGGATACCACTGAAAAACTAAAGTCCGATTACTATAGACATTAGTAAACACTGCACATAAACCTGTTGAACAAGGAGAAATGTAATTGTTCTCAGAGAGATTATCTATTGAAAAGCTTGTAGCTTAAAAAAACGGAAGAGTCATTGAAAAAGGAGTGGAGATAAATAAGGATTCTGTTGACTGGGTTAGAGGCATATTGCGGTTTTCTACATTATATAACAGTCTTTGATTAATTAAATTCACATTTTTGTGTGGTTTGTGTGATGGATTTAAATAGCAGACACACACCCATATATACTAAGATTTTTGTTTTCTAAATTAATACTTTTATTCAGCAAGGATGTATTAAATTCATCAAAATGACAATTACTTTTATGTTACAAAATTTTTAATAAATCTGTTACTTTGTATCCATTGAACAATCCCCTAAAAATATATTTTAAAAAAACAACAAAAACAGTAATAATAATAACTCATACTCATACTGTTATGTATGAGTGTGAAATCAGCATATTATAATGATATCTGAATGATCATGTGACGGCTCTGCCACCACAGGAATATGATATATTTTAAAATACATGAAGCCATTATTTTAAATTGTACTAATATTTTGCTATGTATTTTTATCAAATAAATCTGGAATCCATATTTATACACAATTGCATTAAAAGCTTCAGGCAATATTTACTAAACTCAGAAATACTAAAAGACTACATACCATTGTTTGATTTACTTAATATTTATATTAATAAATACTAATATTAATATATGATTATTGAAATCAAATTTCTCAATAGATTTGTTAAAAACTATTTATTGTACAGTTTCACTGATTTTGGCACTGACTGCTAAATCTTTATTTATTTTGTGATTGGGGTTCCTCAGGGAAGGATAATGTCAGTGCAGGGGCTGTGGATGAAGAGGATTTTATCAAGGCTTTTGAAGATGTACCTACAGTTCAGGTAATGCGTCGTGAAATCTAAAAAGATCATGCTATTTTTCATGGACTCCTTGCATTTAAACACACAGTGCAAGAAATAATGAAGCTGTTCGTTTTCAGATATATTCCAGTAAGGAGTTGGAGGACTCCTTGAATAAGATCCGTGAAGTTCTGTCAGATGACAAGACAGACTGGGAACACCGTGTCACTGCTGTAAGTTATTCCTGATCTGTTTCACTGCTACTTTTGTCGACATTATGCACACCCCAACTTAAAGATTGTATCTTCAGCAAGGCACTGAAGAAACTCTTATATCTTGTATTTAGCTGAAGAAAGTGCGCTCGCTGGTTCTGGCTGGTGCAACCGAACATGAGGGTTTTCTTCAACATCTACGGCTTTTAGAAGGTGCCTTCAAGCTGTCGGCTAAAGATCTTCGGTCTCAAGTTGTTCGAGAGGCCTGTATTACATTAGGGTATGAAGCCTACCACTTTTTCTTCCTGTCTCTGTTAGGAGATTTATTTAATATAGTGTTCAAGTTTGACATCCACTACCAAAATCGACTTGTTTACAGTCAGCTAGTAGGATGCCACCTTTAGATATTCATTGATCAAAGACACACTTCATCAGCAGGCCAATTTATCACAAATCCAGTCGTACAGGTATTTCATCATATTCCGCTTCATGTTTTATCTCAAATATCATTGGGATACAGCTTTAGAAAGTGCTGTTTAAAGGGCTACATGAAGCTGTTGTGTGGGTCTCTGTGATTGAGCATGGCTCAGTGAGGGTCTTTAATTATTCTGGCTCTTAATGTGTTTCTAATGAAGTGGAACCGAGCTGACTGGAGCATGCAGGACAGCTCTTCTGCTAAAGTGCAGCCAATTGATGGATATCTAAACAAGTCCCATGCCCTAATGTCAAACAAATTTGAATCATTTCAATCTAGACCCGAAGTTAACGTACACTTATGTTCATGTTTTGTTGATTGGTGTGTTTTGCTGTTTTCCAGGCATCTGTCTTCAGTGCTGGGGAATAAATTTGATCATGGGGCTGAAAACATCATGCCTACACTGCTCAACTTGGTTCCCAACAGCGCCAAAGTTATGGCCACGTCTGGAATGGCAGCCATCCGCCTCATCTTGCGAGTGAGTCTGATGAAAAGACAATTCTTTGCATTTGACTTTTTTCCCTTTAATTTTCACATGCATTAGGGCTTTAAGTAGCCACTATAATAAATAAATAAATAAAAAGTGTCACAAAAACTGCCTCGCTGTTCACTGTCTACACAGGCAGCTACCTTCTAAGGTAGCACCTACATTATTTGGAACCTCATTAATGACAAAATATGGATGTTCCACATAGGCAACAAATTCACACGTAATGATCATATGAAGTAACTCAGTTTTGATATTATTATCATAAATAAAGTAAATCATAAATATTCCATTGAAAGGTGCCTTAATATTTGACCAAAAGTGATGAAGCTTTTGGACAAGACTCTAAATTAGAGATATGAAGCCTTAAAGTGCTGTCTAGGTAGCAGCTCATTAGGATTGCAGCAGATAATATGCACATGTACCTCAATATTAATGACCCTTTCAGAGGCTCCATCTGCATTTTTGTATTTTAAATTTTAAATTTTATTTGGGGGTCAGTACAAGTCAACACTTTTTTTCAGCAAGGACACATTATTTTAATCGAATGTATCAGTAAAGTCATGTATAACATTACAAAAGTTCTCCCATTACCAGTAAATGCTGATCTTTTGAAAGTTCTACTTATCAAGAAAATTCTTTACACAAACATCCAGCACAGCTGGATTATAATAATAATATGAAGAGATGTTACTTAAAAACCAAATCAGGATATTAGAATGATTTCTGAATGATCATGTTGCACTGAAGAAAAGAAAGTCACAAAAACATTAAAATGTATTCAAAAAGAAAATTATAATGATACTTCAAAATGCAGTTTTAACTGTATTTTTGATCAAAAAAATGCACCCTTGGTGAGCATAAGAGATTTCACATGTGTGTGTGTGTATATATATATATATATATATATATATATATATATATATATATTCTATATTTTATGTATTTGTTTAATATTCTAGCACCAAGATTTGTAATTGCACTTTTGTTTTTCTCAGCATACACACTTCCCACGCCTTATCCCGATCATCACCAGCAACTGCACTTCTAAATCGGTGGCAGTTCGGAGGTAAACTAGAACTTCCTGAGAGAACTGTTTGGAAATCTTTTTTAACTAAAAAGCCATTGTCTTCTCATAAAAATGCTTGTTCACTTTCACCCCATCAGACGGTGTTATGAGTTTTTAGACCTGTTATTGCAAGAATGGCAGACACACACTCTAGAGAGGTGAGTGGAAAATGATTGATGTTTTATTGAGAATGAAGGTATTCGTTTTTGTGAAGTGTCTTTTGCTCATAGAATTTAGTTTGTGTATGTTTGTGTTTATTCCTTCTGCGGACCAAACTGTCCCACCCTCCCTTTCCTGTTTTTGTGACATTTAAATGGTGAAAACGTGTTACTTATCAAAGCACGGCTGAATGGTCAACTAATGATTCTTTTCGCGGGTTGAATTGATGAGCCAGGGATGTGTGGCAATCATGCGTCTCAACCGTTTCCATGGCAATATAGCCAAGAGCTCTTTTATAAGGAGGTCTGGACTCCCCTTATCCTCTCTTTCCCACTGTGTCGCCTTTTGGAGAACTGGGAAAAAGGTCTGGCGTCTGGTCCAGAAAGTTTCAAAGGAGACACTGTTGGTTCTGCAGACTGTAAGAAACAGTATTCATCATGTTTCCCTACTACCCCAGGCATGTGGCCGTTCTCACCGAGACCATCAAGAAGGGGATCCATGACGCGGACTCAGAGGCCAGATCCGTGGCCAGAAAGTAAGTCTGTTTGCCTTTTTGTGCTGTTTGGTTAGATGAAGAGTAAGCAGTACTTTGAGATATCCATTTATGCATTGTTTGACTTGATAATGCATGTAGCGTTTGTGTCATGTCTTGATCATTTCCATGTCCGTTTGTTTTATAGGTGTTACTGGGGATTCCATGGCCATTTCAGTCGAGAGGCAGAGCACCTGTTTCAGGCATTGGAGTCGAGCTATCAGAAGGCCCTCCAGTCTCACCTGAAGAGCTCTGACAGTATAGTGTCTCTGCCACAGTCTGACCGCTCCTCCTCGAGCTCGCAGGAGAGCCTCAAGTAAGACTCGCACACATTACAGAAGACTTAATATAATAGCAAACATTGTATCTACATTGCTTTTTTGACTATATTTTCACAAATAGCTGTTTATACTGTATTCTACCGTACAAATGTTTGGGTTAAAAGTGACAGTAAAGACATTTATAATGTTACAAAATATGTTTCTTTTAAATAAAAACAGTCTTTTGAACTTTCTGTTCATCAAAAAACCAAAAAATAAATAAATAAATTTTGCGCAAAAATAAATATTAAGTAGCACAAATGTTTTCAACACTGATAATAATGAAGGTTTCTTGAGCACCAAATCATCAGCATATTAAAAAGATTTCTGAAGAACCGTGTGACACTTATGACTGGAGGAATGATGCTGAAATATATTGAAATAGAAAACAGTTATTTTAAATGAAAAAAAATTATAAATAATTGCAGCCTTGGTCTGCAGAAGAGACTTCTTTCAAAAATATTTTACTTACCCTAAACATTTGAACATGTTGTATATAACCATTTAGTTCAGCGGTTTTATACAATAATGTTGTCTCTGTGGTGTCTGCTATCTCATGCTAACAAAATCTGAGAGTTATGGCTGTCGCTGTTGGAATCTGTGAAATATTTGCCAGTTGGCTGATGGACCACGTGCACAGATTGATGACTGTGCTTTCTAGCATGTTGAGTCTCCTCTGGATATGAAGCAGTGATCTCATCTTCAATATTAGACTGCAGCATCTGTTACACTGTGTCCTTGTTGTTCAGAGGCATCGAGATCAGCTTGCATTAGCACCAGTGTGATGAGTGACAGCTCTAATGATCACAATCTGCTGTGCCGTCAAAAAACCAGCAAACACTGCTGTGTCATAATCACAAAAATTGAAAGAAAAAGTGTGACCAAGAAGCAGCAAATGAATGTTATAATTTGATTGTGATTTAGGATTTGTAGATTCAATCAATATTCACACTTGTCTTCCTATAATAAATTAATAAGTGTGAATATTATTTTTTTTATTTTGCAATTAAATTCCCAAAAGAGCATGTCTTTATAGTAGTTTCAAAATCCTTCTTTGTCTTGCAATAAGTGAGGATGACAGCAATTAGAAAAAAAAGGCTTATTTTTAAACTTGTTTTAAATATTTTCTCCTCATTTGTAAGTCGCTTTGGATAAAAGCGTCTGCTGAATGAATAAATGTAAATGTAACTAGATTTTTACTGTTTAAGTTGAAAATCTTTTTGGCAGCAATATTGGTAAAATATATTGTAATTTGTCAAAAGGCTGAAAAATGTTCAGATATATCTTTTTGAAATTACTGATTCATTTCATTTCATTCGAGTCGCTAATTTTTTTTATCTGCATTCCTGCAGTCGACCGCTGTCAGTGAAGAGTGTCATTGGAGGCCCTGTTACAAGAAGTAAGTAAAGTAACACTTTTTGGCACATATATATACAAACATGCCATTTTGCCATGTCTGTAAATCTTGTGTGTGTAACATTTCCCCAGGTAAAGTGATCGGCTCTAGAGTGTCCTCTACCCCTGGTGCCCTCCAGCGTTCCCGCAGTGACATAGATGTGAACGCAGCCTCCAGTGCCAAATCTCGCATGTCCACCGCAACCTCCCCATCTCCCTTCAGCTCCGCTGCAGCTCTGCCTCCAGGCTCCTACGCCTCCCTGGGTGAGACCCCAGCACACTCTATCCATCTTTTCTCCTCTTTCATCCTTAATTAGGAATTTTCATACAACAGCCATAAAAATCAGTGGCTTTTATGGCTGCAGCGGCCCATTAATAAAACTGATGAGCACCATAGATGCTATTAAGCTGCTCTGTGATGAGGAACAAACGACGAGTGTGTGCCACAGATTTATTATCCCTTTAAGGTTTTTTTTATTTTTTTTTAGTCTAGTTATTTTAAGAGCGAGAATGAAGTTATGACTTCAAATTCTGATTGGATAAGACTGTTTGAAGTAACTTAGAAATTACTTCCTGGAATAATAGTATTTTAATAATAATAATAATACAAAATTATTTATTTAATATGTCTTTTATAATTTCTTGGTTAAGTATTGATTATAATGTCTTTTTTTTTCTTTGTAATTTTGCTTGTTCTGCCATTTAATGAAAACAATAAGCCAAACCTTGTGCACTACTAGTGTAAACTTCAGTTTTCTTATCACTGGTTTTCTCAGTGTTGGTTTTTGGGGAACATTGAAGCTTAATAATGCATCCGTTCTTTGTGAGAAATGATCAATATTTGTCCCACAACTCACCACTTAATGTTTGACCACTGACTTGCTTGTTACTGCTGTCTGTATAATCTTTTCTCTGTACCGTTTTCTAATCCCATGATTCCTTAAAAATGATCAAAGAGATTTTATTTCCTTACCCGCAGTCACACTCACTAGCTCCCGTGTGCTTCCATGCAAGGCCTGTTTCTGAGCAGATCGCTGTCTTCCACGCTTCCATGGGCTTAACTGACTCTAACTTATGCCTCTCCTCTCCTCCACCCTGCACTCCCCCTGCTTTTGTTTTTGTTTTTGCCCCAAAGACGGTGCATCTGGTAAACTAGATGGTAAGAAGTATGTGTATATGTGTGTGTGTGAGTGTGAATGTCCACCCTCTGTGCTGTCGGAGGGATTCGAGCAGTGTTTTTGTCTCATTTGTCAAGAAACAGCTGTACACCTAGCGATCTGACTTTGCTAGTGGTCTGCATGACCTGTTTGCATGATATATCCCCCCTCCTCTTGACAATAAATAATAACAGTAGTTAAGTGAGATGAAAATGGTGCCTTGTACTTCATATGATCTGTTGTGTCGTTTGTACTTGTATGCTTTAAAAAAGGTTATTGAATTTAACTGGTCAAATGTGTGGGAACCATGTATTCAGTTGTGGTACTGGTTCATTTTAAGATTTCTTCTGAGGCTAGCTTAAAGCACATAAAATTGCTGTTTTGCGCAGTTTCATAATATTCTGTGTGCCACCAGCCACCAGTCTTCTCAGTAGAGCATGTCATGTAATTCCTTTCAGCCAGTATATTTTGATCGTTTTCATCAGGGAAATCTCTTTGTTTGTCCTCAGGATCCCTTGTTGTTTGAACCTTTCAGTCTGTTTCTCTTCGTGTCAGTCACTCTAAATCTCTCCCTTCCTCTCAGGCATTTTATTACCTCATCTCATCCTCTAATTTATTTATTTTGTTCTCTACAGGTCGTGTTCGGACAAGAAGGCAGAGCTCGGGGAGTACGGTCAGCACCAACAGCACTGTTACAGACAGCCGTGGTCGGAGCAGAGCTAAAGTGGTCTCTCAGTCCCAACGTAAGTGTCTGTGTGGATGGATTTTTTAAAGAACCATAGCATGATATTATTTATAATCTACCATGGCTTTAGAGTTATATTGTCTATATGTTGCAATGTTAATGTTTGTTAATGAAATTAACAAACACCATTACGCGGCTCTTTATAATACTTTATTCTGATTAGTCATTATGCTGTCACTACATTCAGCTGCCACATATATTTCTATATAATTGCCACTAAACTGTATATTTAAGTTGCTATATACAGCTATGTTAATTTCATGTCTCAATATCACTCCACAAATTCTTTCTTTTGGCATAAAATCACAATTTCTAGATTTGTGAAATGATAATAATAATAATATTAAAGCTCTCATTTTATTAGTGTAATGAAGAAATTAATTTGAATAAATAAAAAATAACTTAAAATGTAATGTATTTAAATATTTATCCTTTAAAAATATATATATATTTATTTTTTATTTATTTTTTTGTGGGGGTTGAAATGGTACCTAGACACATTTTCATGAAATTCACCTTCCTAAGGTCAACAGATTGAAGCTTCAACCTTATTGTGAGGAGCTCAGATACAGATAGATAACTACTGGTCTGTCACCACTATCATCTTTCTTTTTGTGTCTGTCAGTTTTGCATTTAATGTTTTCACAACCAAGTTTGGCATCCTTCTGAAATTGGAGTTTATTCCATAATTATAGTTAAAGCCACTCTTTGGCATAAAATGTGTATATTGAAGTTTCTAGAGCACAAATAATCAACATCTTGCCTGATGCATGCCGGGTAACCATAAGTCACATCAATCGTCTTTTGTAACTGGCTACTTTTCACCTGTCCGTTGCCTCGCTTCCATACATAAGGATCCAGATCTGCTAACCCCACTAGTGGTAAGCCCCATTCATCAGAATAAAGCTGCGTTAATACCCTCAATGCCAACCCTGCATGAATTATACGTCTGCCATCATGTTGCATGTCCTGATTTAGCTTAATATTTTTATTTCTGTTCAAATAGAGGTCAGACATTATGATAGTTAGGTATTTGTTTTTGCTTTGATGTCTGTCCGTATGTGTTTGCAAATGTGTCTGTAGCCTGTATTATGTCACGTCACCATGCCTGTAGAGATTACTTTTTTCCCTGCAGCTCGAATTGTACCCAAGCTAACTTGGATTAATCCTAGCTCACTCTGTTTGTCTGTCTCTTTGTTTATATGTATTTCATCAGAGTCGAGGTCTCATCTTCATATATTTGCATACACATCAAATTTTTCTTTGTCGTGATTTTGTTCACCTAAACCTGAGATTTTTTCTTATCAGCCAGGTCATGTGTATAAAGGAAGGCTTATAGACAGTATTGAAATAACTGCTCGGTTTTGGTTTTCAAACCATTGTTGGGCAGATACTATTTAATACAATACTGAATTTTCAGCAGCTATTCCTCCAGTCTTCAGTGTCACGTAATCCTTCATTATAGATTTTTTTTTCAGGACTCTTTTATTAATAGAAAGTTCAAAAGAATAACATTTATTTAAAATCAAAACAATTTGTAATTTTTTTTGCAATCATGGTAACATTAAATCATCATATAATGTAAGTAAACAAAATAAAGGTGCCTTATTTTATTTATTTTGAATTATGTAAATTTGATACAAAGCATAGGTGAGACAGTGGTGATTGGTAAATAATCAGTCACCAAGTTACTTACAGTAGTCCTGATAGTATTTTCCTTTGCAGCCGGCAGCCGATCCAGTTCTCCAGGGAAGCTTTTGGGACACGCGTATGGCAGAATTCCTAGAGCCACTGCCCCTACAACTCCCTCAGACAAGTACTCAAGGGTCCCAAAAAGCCAGGGATGCAGCCGTGAAACCAGCCCCAGCAGACTGGGCATAGGTAGGAGCAACACATTTTTACATCTCAGAGTTTAACACTAATGATGTCAACATACAATATACACTTCATTGGCATACGAAAAACAATCTAATTACAAAATACAAGTGGACCTAAACCAGTTCTTTGAGGAATTCCTTAAGAATATGCATTACAACATGGAGATTATTTGCTAAGTATTTTTGGAAACGCTAGGACCTCATGGTAAGAATGGATAGCATGAATTTTCAGAGTTTACTTGACAAAGAAAGAAGACTTTCTTAAATGTCATTTGCTGAATCAATGTTTGCTGTAAATCCTGTTAAATTGGACTAGTGCAGATAAGGGGTGACCCTGAATAGTTGATGATTCAATGCTTCGATTCGAGGAGCCTGATTCGACTACCAGTCTTAGTTGAATATTCATAGAACTATCGGTTTTCTCCCAGTAAGTTAATATACAGCCTATTATGATGAATCTGTGAAGAAAGAAACTTCAAATAAATATTTTAAAGTGTGTGAATAATCCAAGCACACCTGTAGATTTATGTTTCACTTTCCATAATCCATGACCGACAGAGGAGCTTCTTGGCGGCAGGGATTTAAATCTTTAACAAGACTCAAACTGACACAGACAGAGACTAGATTTTTTCGATCAGGTAGGTAACAAGTGATTTCAAAAAACATTTCAGCCGGTTTGAAGACTGCATCCACAAAATGTGTGGTGCCCTTTTTGTCTATAAGTCCTAATATTAACATTTCATTATGTTGTATAAATAACAAAGCATATTTTATATGAAATTATGAGTTAATCCCATTGATTAAAAACTTGCTACCAAATGCATTAATTAATGTTAAATCCATTATTTACCCCATTTGTATATGCGAGGCATTCGTTACACATTTTCCATGTGTGTGTGTTAACATCAGTAATTATAGCTGTCGAATGTCTGACTTGACTCAATGTATTTTGCCCCGCCCCCAAACATATGATTCGACTAACAGTCGAATATCGGCAAGAATTGAAAATTCTGATTTGACTATGAAGATCCTTAGTTGGGGACACCCCTAGTGCAAACAGATGGAATGCCTTTCCACTGTGTGAAAGAAGCTCAGCATTCACTTTTAAATGGCTGATGCAAGTATTAATTCCAAAACAGGCTCAGTGGTTACTCATTGTTGTCTTTTGTATGCGATTATTTACCTGTTGTTTATTAATGCTTTAAAGCTTAATGCAGTCTTTTGTGTGTGTCTTTATTTAAAGAGGCACCAAGCAATTTTTTACGCAAAGTTAATATTGCTTCATTTTTCATGTTTTATTTCTTCATGTTGAGATGAAGATTCCAGACTTTTCAATGGCCTAAAAAAGATTCTTGAAGTGGTGTTCACACTGACAACGATTAGTAGTGACAAAATGGCAATAATTTATTTGTTTTCAATGATTTGAGGTGACATGAGTAAATATATTTAGTCACATGACAACGTAAATTGTAACTTTATGCAAAAGACTAGTGATGCAATAAAACAACTATCAAATTTGAATGAAGACGTCGCAGCACACCTATCACCAATCCAAAAACAGTATGCAGGAATATAATTTTTCAAAAGTGATGCATGGATACCTGTGTCAGAAATTGTCAGTGTTGATTTATGACCGCTTAATTCATGCATTGATAATCATTTTTCTCCAAACTCCCATTTTAAATTTATAGCAGCAAGATAACTGATTTATTCTCAAAATAGAATGACATCTTATTTTTACTGGCAATAAATTATCTTTCAAAGTTTTTGAAAGTCTCTTATGATCACCAAGACTTCAAATAATTGATAAAAATGCACTAATATTGTAAAATATTATTACAAGTTAAAACAATTTTTTTAAATTTGAATATCAAAATATATTCCTGTATTTATCGTCTATTTATTCCTATATTAGCAAAGCTGAATATTCAGCAGCCATTACTTCAGTCTTCAGTGTCGCTTCTAATAATTTTAATATAATTTATAGGTGTCATTATAAGTGTAAGGCTTTGGTCGTTTGATCATTTTTGAGAAAACAAATAAATCTAGAGATACACTTAATTACTTGGTGCACCTTTAACATTGCATGTTCAGAAGCTCCCTAAATGTTGTCAGTCTAAAATGTTCAGCTCAAGCCTTTAAATGTTTAACCTTTCTAAAGCAGAAGGACACCAGGAATGGCCTACTCAACCCCATCCTCCCCCCTCTTTCTCTGACTCCACGGCCTCACTAATGCCCTAACTTGTGTTCTAACAGCCAGGCTGTGTGGTAAAGTTCTTCTTCCTGCCACTTCTTCCTATCGCACGCTAGCCCGGAGCAGTCGCATCCCCCGCCCCAGCATGAGTCAGGGGTGCAGCCGTGACACCAGTCGCGAAAGCAGTCGTGACACAAGCCCCGCTCGGGGCTTCACTCCTCTTGGTGAGTAGAGCACAGAAGTGGCTGATGGAGTCAAAACGACAGCAACATCCAATCCTTTCCAATTCACTATCACGAATCTTCTCCCTCTGATTCTGTTTGGCCTCAGTTTATGGCCATTATTCCTAGTATGTGGCATATGAACTGTTGTTTGCTTGCCTCTATGCATGCACTAATATGTTTCTGAGGTGCTTTAATAATCTGTGCCGCTGTGTCTTTGAGGTTGTTAATACATCAAGTAAAGGTTTGGATGGTTTGTCCATAAAAATGGATTTATATGGCATTTCGTATTAAATTGTGAATAAAACAGCTGGTTTGATCTTTAACATCTTTACAGGGAGGAACAATCACAGCACAGTATTGCAATCAGTGTTGCTATTGTTATCTTAAAATATTAAATGTATTTATTGTTAATTTAAATAAATGTGATTTGTAAAATAAAAGTAAATTTTCAATCAAATAGTGAATTAAAAATGTGGCCTTACAACTAACTTAAATAAAATACGTTTAACCTGCATTACTGAAATTACTAAAATAAAAATAAATGAAAGCGAAATAGAAATATAAAATAAAACTTGAACAAAAATTTAAAATATAAAATAAAAGCTCATTTTAATATTAATAAATACTAACAATGCTAAAATAACACTGATTGTAATGCATATTACTTTGTGTAGTCATTGCTAATCTGCTACCAGCATATGTGAATGTGGTCTGTGTTATAGCAGGGAGATGGATAAGTCTATGGTCTGTTTCACACTCGTGTGAAATACTGGTGTAGTGACTAGTTATGTTTCGCATGTTGGATGTTTCGTGTTACTGTCACGGATGGTGATCAGTGTTTAAGTGTAGCACTAACGGTCCCTGGGGTGTCGCCCCTCTTCCTGTCCCCTTGCAGCCTCCCGACGTCACTCTCGCTCCACCAGTGCGCTGTCCACGGCTGAACCCGTGGGCCAGTCAGGTGACCTGCATGACCCTTCCCCTGGCCCCCCCAGACAGGGCCAATCACAAGCATGCATTCATATTTTATCCTTTTTTTTTTTTTTCTTTTTTTTTGCCAGCTTAAGCTACAATCTTCAGACTTCATGTTATTGTCAGATGTAGATGCGAATTATCTGTTCATTTGTGAAATTATATTTTAAGTGTCTTTGCTCTCTTTTCTCACCATAAACATCAGCATCCATCCTATTTGAGGTTCATTTATTTGCATTTGCGTTTCTGTTTGGTTGGTGGTGTGTTTGGCAAAAATCACTTCAGTTATATGCGTTACATATATGACGTTTTGTATTCTTGCCATATACAGTTAATTAAAAGAAAAAAGCCTTTGTGTTGCTGGTAATGAATTTAAAAAGATTATTTTATTTGCCTTTTTGGTGCTGTGAGCATTGAAGAATTTCATTTTTTTTTTTTTTGGAATGTGTTAGTTTAATCATTGTTTTGTGGGACCCATAAATCAAATACATTTGGCACTTGATTTTCCCAGAAACTACTTTATGAAAGCAGTATGGTTCATTTATTTATTTGCTTATTAATTAAATCATCTTACTTTTGATCATTGTAGCCTTAAAGGTGAAATGTGTCATTTCTGGCCACTAGAGCCACTAAACAGAATTTCAGTCTGCCGAATTGGGCAAACCTTATAACACGGGCTCAACTGATAGCATCAGTTTTGGAAAGGTTTCGGATTGGTAAACTAATGGTGGATGGGTGTTTGAAATTCTGAAATTACACACTTTCACCTTCTTTGAGTTTTTAAGCAACCTTAGTTCTTTTTCGGTCCTTTCTGAACTTGTGTCTCATGTTATGTGTTGGGTGGTATCAAACTGTCTTGATTCTCTCAATCTCTACATGTCAACCTCAAGTTTTTTTTTGTCTCTCTTAATTATTAGCCTTATTGGTGGAAAAAAATATGTTTATGATGTGAATTTGAAGTTATGTTGTAAAAGGTAAGTATTTAGTAATTAATTGTTTTCCATTCTCACCGTCTCATCCCGTGTTCAAACCCTACAGATCGCTTAGGCCTGATCCATCAGGCTCGCATTTCTGCATCTGTCAATGCGATGAGGGTGCTGAACACTGGCACAGAAGTGGAGGCTGCTGTAGCTGATGCTTTGGTAAGAATTTGTGTCTCCTCTCACAGATACAAATAGGATGAATTGAAATATTCCTTATTCTTATTATCTGATCTAATATAACAGAATTGATTCTTTTGTATGGCTCAACTATTTGTCAAATGTGGCCCTAAAAACACCCACAGAAAAATAATATTTTAGGAAATGAGAAGTGTTCATCTTTTATGTGTTGGAAAAAACCTTTTTTGTCCTTAGATGTCAACTGCCTAGCTATATTATGAGGGTGCAGTTTTCAGATTGTGTGTGTTTTTTTGCAACAACTTTGCTCCTTTTGAAATCTCTGCGTCTCTTTGCTCTTCCTTTCTTGGTTGTCTTCAGCTGTTAGGAGACTCCAGAAATAAGGTAGTGCTTCTGTTTATATACTACTTGTATTTCCATTTTTAATCACTAATCAGAATGACATTGTGGTCTGTCAAGAAAATATTGAGCATTTTGTGCACCACAAACATATGCACTTCTCTCATTAATTTGTTAAATTACCATCTCCTCTGCACAGTCCCACCATTTCCCTACACAAGCACCACAAGAAACATTTCACTAATTTTGCTATCGGTTTGGCATTAATCTCTTCATTTTTTAATGTTTATGTCATCCAGTGTTATTGTTTTGGAAAATGTAAATTATCTTTAATTCACATATGACAGCACAGCAGGATTAAGCCGTAAAGAGGGCAGATGTTATGCATCAGCATCCACATTCCCTTTACTGCATATGTAGATGTATCCAGCTAACGTGCCACACTCTTCACTTACATCATCTGCGCACACTGTACTAACAACAGGGACTTAAGTGTTTGTTAATGCATTGCCAACTGCTCCAAATTGTCTGTGACCTATTTGAATTATTCATGACAAGTAGTCAACCGATATATCACCAAGGCTGATAAATCAGCCGATATTTGGCATTTTTAAAATATCAGCACTGGTCTATACATTTTTCTGCTTGGCTGAGGTGTTCGAGGCTGGACTTTTATTTTGAAGATGCTGAGATAGGGAGTGTCTGAGCGTGCACTGTTGTCGTTAACAGTTCTGTCTATATACGGATAGAAGTCTGTCTAATCCAATAACAATCCAATAATAATCCAATACAACGTTTAAATAAAGAAATTAATGTATATAAAAAATATTGTAACAATTGCTTTTATAGTATTGGTAATAGAAAGGCAAACATTATAATACTTTCTCCTTTTCTGTCAGCATTAAGCAAACAAGCATTTATATCATTCAAACAAATCTTTGAATGACTAAAGAACATTTAATTTCACAACCCTTGCAAATTTTGTCGAATCCAGCTGTGAGATCTTGTCAAATGTGCCTTTTTATCCAGCATGATCGCGTGTTCTCCATGTGATGCTCAGTTCGAGTGAATTAAATACTTTAAACATTAAACTCGTGATTTCAAATTATGCTGCGCTTTATGCATTTGCCCGCTTTCATATTCATGTCATTTTCACTGTGTGCTGTATGTAAAATGAGTGTTACCCTGGCTTTATTTGAAGAATATGATTCCCAATGAACACAAACTTCCCAGAATACTCAGTGCCCTGTTGGTTACATTGTTTACTTTCTTTTTAATTATGTTTTTATTAAATTATATTTATTTGTGAAAAATATATATATATGGTGTAATAAAATTAATTGTGTAGGTAACAGAGCAGCTGCAATCAGATTGAACTGTTACATCCGTGTTGGCTTCAATGTGCCAAACTATTGTTAAGATCATCACAAGTTAGGAGTGACCCTTGGATTCTTCTGTACACACAGAAATCAATATTTTAGAGAATTCATTCCCACCTTTATACGTGGTTGTCACTCTTAAAACTTTGCAGTGTGCACTTGGCCGAAAGTAACCAAAGTTGGTGTTAAACAAACCTAAACCTTTTTTATTTTTTAATGCTGCATGGCTTTTCCATATCAACAGCGTACTTACTATATGTTTATAGTAAAGCACAGTAAATTGTTAAAAGAATTCCCATTGTTGATCTTCTGATAGCTTCTTCAACTTCCCTTGATCCTGCTAATCTGCTCCATGCTCTCCTCAGCGCAAGCCTTTGAGAAGGAGGTACGAGTCCGATGATGATGCCAACAGCGACGCATCCAGCGCCTGCTCAGAGCGCTCCTATAGTTCCCGTAACGGAGGCATTCCTCACTACCTGCGTCAGACAGAGGATGTCGCCGAGGTGCTAAACCACTGCGCCAGTTCCAACTGGTCAGAAAGGAAAGAGGGCCTGCTGGGTCTGCAGAACCTGCTGAAGAGCCAACGCATTCTCAGGTGGGGGCCTTCAGAGTCAGCAAGTAGAAAGTAGTCAGTCGATATCTGGCAAGTTTTCTTTTGTTGCTCATTTAGTTTATTAGATGCATCTGCAAAGTCCCAGTTGCCTTGCAATTGCTGTTAAGGCTTCTTCTGTCTCATTCTTATTGGGACCAGGCTTTTAATATTTGTGTGCGTTTCAGCCGTGTGGAGCTCAAGAGGCTATGTGAGATCTTCACCAGGATGTTTGCAGATCCTCACAGCAAGGTAACCTGTGTGAGGAACGCATCCTTTCACAATGGCTGCTTTGATCACACTCAATCTATTTACAATTGCTGGATTAATGGTAGCATTCCAAATAGAGGACTGAAGGATTACTTTAAAATGTGTTGCATCATGTGAAATGATCCTAAATTAATCATATTATAATAGACTAAATAAGTAGCTTTCATCACTATGGATTCTGTTAAATTCAACATGTTTGTCTGGGAAACAGTGTGTTTGTGTTGAACTCAAAAATGTAATGAGATTGCACTAATGGAATGTGTTTTTCCTGTTGTTTGCATGGTCTGCCTTGGTGTGGATTTTAACAATAGAGAGTAAGTGGATATTACAAATAACTGATTAATAATGGATTAATTATGTTTTATTCTTACATATATTGGTTTATTCTTCACATTAAATGGGTAGTTGACTTGTTTTTTTTTTCTTGACTTGATTTTGTTCATGGGGTGCAGTCTAAAATGTATTAAACACATTATTTTTTCACATTATTTACATTTATTCCACACCATTCTGTCCCTTCTACTATAAACGTGCTGATCACTTCCTGCTTTTATGAAGCCCCTCGCTCAGAAATACGCAATGGGCTCAAATTGGTTAGCTGGTCCAGTGTTGTGATTGGCTAAACCATCTCTAGTGCACGTCTAAATGTCCCGCCCCTCACCTCAACAGCATGTGCTCCGGCAGTATTTCAAATTTGAGTTTAAAACAACTACATTCTCACCTGAAATACTTTTAAAACTACATTTCATGACACAATAACAGTAATAGTTTGAAAATTATCTGAATAAATAGTGGTTGAAATCACAATGCTGCGTGAACTCAACTAGCAGAAAGCCCTCCCATTTAAATCTGTTGTTAATTTAATTTCACGCGCAAATGAAGCGAATTTCAAACGGAATGAAGCAGATAAACTCAAAATGTTCAAGAGTCCAAATACACGTGAATAGCATTAATTATTTTCGCAAATCGTGTCTTGTGTGAACGCGCTGTAAGAGCGTTTTTTGTAGCCATTGAACTGCCAGAATTTTAAAAGACCATCTGCATAGAACTTTCAGTGTAGCAACTTTGCAGATATTGTTTATGGGGGGGTGAAATGCTCGTTTTCACTCAATATCCTGTTAATCTTGAGTACCTATAGAGTAGTACTGCATCCTTCATAACTCCAAAAAGTCTTTAGTTTTATTATATTCATAAGAGAAAGATAGTATGTACCGATTTTCCCCGGAAAAACACGACCGGCTGGAGGCGTGACGTGTGGGCGGAGCTAAAGAATCATGAGCGCCAGTAGGCTTTTGCGTTGAGCGCGTCTGGAAGCTGTGACCTATGGCTGTGACACCGTGAGGACAAAACCAACCAAAACAAACCATGGCTAACAGTCAGATTCAGCTTATATTTATGATCCAGAATCAGATCCAGAGGCTGAAATTGAACAAGAGCAGCATCAGCAATCAGTCTCTTTGTGGTATGTACTGAAACTGTATATATTTGCTTAGCGGTTTTGGAAAGTGACTAAGTTCCACTTTGTCGTCGTTTTGTTTTTTTAAGCTGTACATGTGGAAAGTGCAGTTTGATGACAACATCGCATGTTGTTTACTTGATGTGCTTACGCGCCGATAGCTAAGTTAATAACACGGAGATATTTGAAGCAGTTTTACTCACCGCCTGCGGTTCCAACACACGATCGTGACCCTTTTTCGTTGGGACTGCATTATCCTTAAGAAATAAACGATACGCAAATCCGGCATCTTAGAAATGCAGGGGAACAAACACAAACACTTGCACAACTCCGTTGATGCTCTGTAAAAATAAACTCAATCCACTGGTCCCTTAATGCTGTTTCTCTTTTGGTAATCTGTGCAGGGTTGTCTTGCCCTGGCAACCAAAAACACACGTCTTTTGTGACATTTCGCGACGCTCTCGCTCTGATCAGTGAAGTCTGTTGTGCTCTCAGTGCTGTGCTATACGGGAGTGCGCGCTCTTCCGGGAGAAGTGCACTTAGGACCCATATAAGGAAATTCCGCTCCATTTAACGTCACACAGAGCCATACTCGAAAAAAACTTTCCGAAACTTGTGACAAACCGGAAGGAGTATTTTTGGAACAGAAATACTTCTTCAAACGTACAACTTAATTTTTGAAACTTTGTCCATGTTTAGCATGGGAATCCAACTCTTTAACAGTGTACAGGAACTCAGTATGCATGAAATAGCATTTCACCCCCCCTTTAAGTTCAAACAGCAACATTACACACTATCTAACATTAAAAAAAAATTATTCGCAGTCAACCACCCCTTTAAAACCAGCAAAAGTATAATTATTGCTCATACTCTGGGTTCACTGTTTGTTTTTAAAACCCTAACTCTAAATACTAGATTATTACAGAATCATGAATCTGATGCCGTACAACCCTGAATGATTTATCAAACTATGCTGTTTGTTAAGGAGAGATGTGCTATTATTTTATTATTTTTATTAGTGATCAGATTTATAGACTTACAGACAAGTCTGTACATTTTTACAGTAAATATTTTTTTTTTTAAATAATTAAAAAAATTCTTAGAAGTACCATGAACAAAGAACTCCTTGAACTAGAAGAGAGGTTCTCAATCAGGGGTCCAGGACCCACTAGTGGCCTCCTAAACTTTTCAAGGATACGTCAAGATGACTTTACAGTAATTTAAAATAAGGCAAAACAAACTTTAAAATAACTACAAATCCAGATATTTCTTATTTTATTTACCTATCAATAACTGAATTGTTTTTCATTTAGATATTATAACTTTCAGAATCCTGAAATCTAATTATTCAGAGTCTATTTTATTTAGAATTGATTTAATTTTTTTATGTTACATTTTTTCATCAGATAATGTAGAAATATATTTTTCTGATGTAATTGTGAGACAGGCGTATAAATCCATTAGTACATTTATAAAAAAAAGATGTGCAGCACAGCATTGGCATGATGTTCAGTGTTCTGATTCCAGGTGTTTAGCATGTTCTTAGAGACTCTAGTGGATTTCATCACCGTGCACAGAGAGGATCTCCAAGATTGGCTTTTTGTACTGCTCACTCAGCTGCTGAAGAAAATGGGAGCTGACCTCTTGGGCTCAGTCCAAGCTAAGGTCCAAAAGGCTCTGGACGTCACAAGGTTGGTATTAAGCGATAGTCCTAGTTTTGTTCTTTTTGAAGCTTAGATCTTTTTGTGCCACCAGGTTGATGTCTTGTTTCTCTTCTTTCCCCCTTCTCTCAGGGAGTCTTTCCCCTTTGACCAGCAGTTTAACATTCTAATGAGATTCATTGTTGATCAGACTCAAACCCCCAATCTGAAGGTAAGATGATGCCTACCATGACTGCTTTCGAAGCCCCAGCTTTCTTATATAATAATCCTTATTATCTTGGTGTCATAATGCAGGTGAAGGTGGCCATCCTTAAATACATTGAGTCCCTGGCACGGCAGATGGACCCTGCAGACTTTGTGAACTCAAGTGAGACAAGATTAGCGGTGTCTCGCATTATCACCTGGACCACTGAACCCAAGAGCTCTGATGTTAGAAAAGTGAGTATCCTTGGAGTTGGGCTTGCAGGCAGTGCACAAATCAGTGCTATATTGGTCCTCAAAATATAAGATGACATTTAGTTTTTTATTTAAAAAGATTTTTCTGTCATCATGTTTTATTAAGCACTTTCATTTCATTCCAAATAGCCACCTACATTTTCCGTTTATTAAACCTTCCTATACAAATCCTAATCATAATAATACATGCATTTTATTTGCAATATATGTTTTTTGCTGTGTTGTATTTGACGCATCTGCCGTTTTAATGGCTCATATGAAACTATATATAAAAAAAAATGAGTTTATGCTTGAAGAGGAAAAACAACTTGCTTTAGTTCATGTAGTATACTTATGTAATGTAGTTCTTTTTTTTTTTTTTTTTTTTTTTTTTTTTTTTTTCATCTCAGTTACTGGTTTGTTAGTTTTTAAATATAGGTTGGACATCAGTTAGTCACAATGAACAGATGCAGGACATTTCTTCCCAATATCAGTTGCTTTCTAAAGGCAAGCACTGGTCATCAGTTTCTCTTTTATTGTCTGTTACCCACCTGTCCTGACATGATGGCCCAGACTCTTCATAACTGGGCATGTGAGGAGTTGTCAGGCAGGCCCAGCACTACAGCTCTACTTCCTGGAGAGGGTCACCTGGAAGAGAGGTGCAAGCAGGTAGAGCCAATCCAACGGCCTAACCAACAACCAGCACGTAACCGCTGCACCTAACCGTGTGCCCTCTCCTCTACTCTAATCTCTCGTTGCCTTGTGAAGTGACTGCTGAATACAATCTCTTAACATGCAATTCTCCAGAAGTCTAAAGAGAGCAGCAATCTTTTTTTTAAATACTAAATTAATAATTAAGTGTGTTTTTAAAGTTTCCTTTCGTATCTTAATTGCTGCAATGCTCCACTGCTTAAGATATTTTCGTTTCCTCTCACAGAATAACAGAGTGAATTAATTTTTCTTGCATGTGTATAACATCAAACAGAATTGAATTGAGATGACATTCGAGATTTTTTTGTAAATTGAGTGACATATGAGTCACATTAACCAGGGTTGGGAATCTCACCTGTGTTAAACTGCTGTTGTCATTACGATAAAACTGATATTTTGTTTGTCTTCTTTATGTTTATCCAAGCAGAATTAACCATCGAGAATTATATAATGCAATTTTATACAGGTTTAAATGACAGTTTATTCATGGTCTGTTGGTCTGTTGAAATATGAAATTATCACACCTAACAACATTCTACTGAAAGATGCAAATGCAATAATAATTGCTGTTTTCTTTCTTCCTGACTAAAGGAGTTTTAATGTAATCACTAAGAAACAAGAAGGAGGTTAAGAAAAATTGGAACAAGAATCATCTCTTATGATTCCCATCCCTGATGTTAAAGGCACCTACACACTAGAGAAAGCTCTGATGGAGCTTTTGACAAATAGAAATCAAGCTGCACCTGCTCTCATAAATCACAGTATAAACTCTAGTGTGTAAGTGCCATAACAGGTCCAGTTGTCTTATGTTGATAGTAGCACTGCAGTCGCAGTCTTTCCGACGTCAGTTTCACCGCCAGCATTTCTCGGCATGTATAAGTGTGCTCCGGTTGACTGCGGTGTTAGTAGTTGTACTATGTCTCATTAGGTATATGCTGTGTTGTGCAGGCCGCCCAGGTGGTGCTGATCTCACTCTTTGAGCTGAACACTCCTGAGTTCACCATGCTGCTGGGCGCTCTGCCTAAAACATTCCAGGATGGAGCCACCAAGCTCCTGCATAGCCATCTGAAGAACTCAAGCAACACCAGCAGTGTGGTAAGGTCTCGTTTCATCTCTTATGAGATTGTATGCTACCATTCAAAAGATTTTGATGTTTTTGAAAGAAGTCTGTTATGTTTACCAGAGCTGCATTTCTTTGATCAGAAATGCTGTAAAAAAAAATTGTATTGTGAAATATTTCTGCAAATTAATTTTTTTTTTTTTCATTTTCAATATATTTTAATGTTACCTTTTTCCTGTGATGGCAAAGCTGCATTTACTTTAGTCTTCAGTGTTACATGGTCCTTCAAAAAACAGTTGCTGCTTTATATTTTTGTGAAAACTGTGGTGCAGCTTTTTTTATGAATCTTTTTGAATAATTTTAAAAGAACAACATTGTACAAATAAGTAAATATATGTACTGCCACTATAAAGCAACTTTACATAATTAAATAATAAAAAAAAATCTTTCAAAAAAATCTTTCTGAACACAAATTTATGAACAGAATACATGTCAGATATTATTTCTTTTTTGTAAAAACAAAAGTGTTTTTTTTTTTTTTTTTTGTGGCACTAGTGGCAACAGAGACATTATAGGGGGTAAGAGACAGACCGTTAGTTGAAAAATACTCAATAGGGAAACTGTTAAATGAAAGTCCCAATCACTTTTTTGAAAGTGTAATTTCCTGTGTTTATTATACACTTTTTAAACTCTAGAATATTCAATGGATGAGCCTGAAAAATATTTGTAGCTAAAGAAACGGATACCATTGTCAGATTTTATAGTTGATGTGAACTAAACAATATCTTGCCAAACAGTTTTGAAAATCTTTATTGAAGTAAATCATATGGATGCATTTTTTTCAGATCCAATTCGATCCAGAAAATTAATAGTATCGGCTGACTTGGATCCGATACCAGTGCAGTTTTTTTTTTATTAATGTAGAATTTCTATACTTATGTGTTGACCTGATCTTTACTCTTTTGTGAATTAAAAATAACAAATGAAAAACATATAATCATAATCTATGACAAAAATATTATTAAAAACTAGGTTAGTGGATATTTAGCAGCAAAAGTTATTTTAGAAAAATCATGAGTGCACAATTTGATCAAATCTAAACATTTAGTGAAATAACATTATTTAGTGGGGAACAAATAAAAGTGAATAAGTGTTGTACTAAATCTGTTAAAATGTTACACATTGCTCTTTATATTGTTGTAAAATACAATAATGAAAACAAGTAAGTGTGCGTGTGTGTGCGTGTGTGTGTGTGTGTGTGTGTGTATATATATATATGTATATATATATATATGTATGTATTAGAAGACATTTCTTTTAAATGTATAGTACAGTAATGAAGGCAGTAACATATGATAGATGAGTCCTGTCTATCATATGTTGCTTTCTCCATTACTGTGCTTTAAATTAGATTATTAATACTCTTTCATGTTCTGTCCTATTATAGGACAAAACAAAAAACGCTATAAATTATCTTTCATTGCGCAAAATTATTATAATACATAAAGCTCTAATACATAGTGGTAGCGATTATTCTCATCCTGTGCATAGAAAGATGAGCTTGAAGCACAAAGGGAAGAGATATTTATGCATAGTTTATTAAATCTATGCGACAGAGTATTGAGCCTTTTCTTTTAACAGTTTTAAATTTCAGTACCTGTGCACTCTTGGAGATAGTTTCATCGTCTTTACTGTCATAACCAAATGTGACATGCATTTTTAAATCGATACCTTATACGTCTGATCGATACCTGGTCCGGCAGAAAATGCCAGTATCGGAGCCAATACCGATGCTGAGTATCTGGTCGATGCTTCCCTAGTAAATCAAATAATTCACACTATTGTCTGAGACAGATATTGACATGTCAGTCTGTTCAAGCAAATTGAGAATTTATATTGTCTTTAAATACAGTGATAAATATTGGTTACAAATGTTGTAGCTGATCTGTTGTTTACCCTAATCTGAAAATATAAAGCTCACAATTTCATCTTTATCTCTTTCACAGAGTTCACCAAGCAATACAATGGGTCGCACGCCACCCCGGCACCCCACCAGCAGGACCAGTCCTCTCACCTCGCCCACAAATTGTTCCCACGGGGGCCTGTCACCCAGGTAACATCCTCTTCCCATACGCTGACCACACTAATGCATGATCTCACTCTGAGCACGACGATCTTCTACACTAGTCCCAAGAGCCTGTTGCCCTGTTTTATGAATCTCAACATGTACTAAACGTCTGACTGGGACTTGCTGTCTTGTTTTCTTTAAAATTTCCCTTTATAACCTGAAACCCTTAAAATGTATTTCTGCATTTCTGGGGTGGGAGCCGTATCACCTAGAGAGTCATCCTCTCATGAAGGGTCTAAAACTCTTTTAAAGAGATCTGCAGAACAACTATAGATGACGATTTAGGGGTTTCTGGTCCTCTTAAACGTATTAGCTCGTGCTGCTAACCACAACACTAGGACTGGACCTCTCTTTTTTTCTCTCTTTTCCTCTTCTGCCCTGTTCTCTCCCTCTCTGGCCGTTCTGTGGGCACAGTCGGTTATGGGGTTGGAGTGTCGATGGGCTCTTAAAGCACCCTTCTCCCTCTCCTCCTCCTCCTACTCCTCCGTCTCACCCCTCTATTCCTGCCGGTCCCTCCCTCAGGGCCTTCCGCTGCGCGCTCTCACCAAGGTAACTCACCCGCTAGTCTATTACAATGAGGAGGGGCGGGATAGGTGCTTAGATTCCCACCCACTCCCAGCCTAACAGGCGCTTGTACGCACAAATATTAGCGGTTGTGGTTTGACATCATTCCCAATACGGACTTCCCCTCGTGAATGGTGGTTGATTTAAAATGTAAAACTAAGAAACAATACTATGTGGAGGAATTTTTTAAAGCATGTAAAAAAGAAATTGTTTTGGACAGGAATTAACTGTCTCACTATTTTTGCAGCATCCATTTATTCACTCTTGGGTGCATGTTGGAATTTTTTTGAAATATTTTGTATGCTTTTGCTTTCTTGTGTTGTGTTTTTTGCTTTCTAGTGAGTTGTTTGCAGTCCATCTAACGTCAATGTTTTCCCTCTTTTCTTTCTATTTCTCCCTTCAGTATGCTTGAGTATGACACTGAGAACATGAATTCTGATGAGATCTTTAGCTCACTGCGTGGTGTCACAGAAGCAATCCAGAGCTTCAGTTACCGCAGCCAGGAGGACCTGAATGAGCCAATCAGACGCGATGGGAAGAAGGATGATACTGTGAGTGCTTTAACTGTGGGAAACAGGAACAAGTGCACAGAGGGGGAAAATTATGACCCCAGTTTGAGTTGTGTGGTTTTGAATTATTATTATTATTATTAATAATAAATAAAATTGATAAAAAAAACTAAACAAAAACAAAAAAATAACAAATACATCCTGGGACGTAACAAACGCAAAACGTGTTTTTTTGCTTTCATTAAATAATTTATAGTTATAACAATATTAATAATTGGAAAGAAAAAAAACACACAGACAAATACACGTCATTAAATGGTGTCTTTATGAAATAAAAATATTATTGTTATTAATAATTATAATAAAAAATAATAATAATTGGAAAAACCCAAAAATTAGGTCATAAAATTTTATAAAATAAAATATATTATTAATAATAATACATTATTATTTAGTTATTTATTAAGAATTCCAAAAATACAAATATTGAACAATCTTTCTCCTCTTAGGCTGGGAAGGAAGGGGCATCTCCGGGGTCTGATGCAAGGCTGGGATTGGACGTAATGGAAGGGGGTCGAACTGCTTTGGATAATAAGACGTCTTTACTTAACACACCGTCTCCGCGTTCTTTTGCTGTGCCACGGTCAAGAGAGTTCGCGCCCTATGGCTATGCAGACACAATCACGGCCTACGACAAAAGTGCCCTGAAGGAGGCTGTTTTTGATGATGACGTGGATCAGTTCCGAGACTGTGAGTCAACACGCTGCTCAAAGCTCATACCTTCACTTTCACAATCATCTGTACTCCATACTGCACCTGTCTGTGATTGTGAAAAGAACACTTTAAGTTAATAACACTTTAAATTCTGAATCTTCAGGATCTGAATATTAACAGTAACATTTTCCAGGCATGAGATGTCATATTGAAAAAAACAAAAAAAACAATGACAATGTTATTAAATAAATTTTTTACGTTTCAGCATCTTTTGATGACTAGGCCTTAAATAGAGTACTGGATCTTATGATGCTCAAAACAGAGGTCAGACAGTAGACCCAACGTTTTTTATTTATGTTTCTTGAAATAAGCAAAATCGAGTCTTAAATCATCCCTGCACTCTCGACGTATATATTTTAAAGAGAAAAATATATCTAACTGAAAAATTATGTAGAAACAGATGTTTTTTGTTAACTTAAGAAATGTGAAAAAGTGGGCAGACACTGTTGGTGCAGAAATTGACATCTTTTAACTCTAAAGTTATTCAACAGTGTGAGCAACATATGACCAGAGACCATAACAAAACACAAACAAGTGATTAACCCCCTGTAAGTGTACGTGCCAGAGATGCAGGTGTAGCACGTAGTATAGAGGAGTTTGTGTGTCATCACTTCCCCTGCTGTCCCTCCCCTTCTACAGGCCGTCGACAGGACTGTGGTGAGAACAAGATGGTGCTGCCCAAGGGTTTTACTCCTGGTAAAGACAGTTGCACAGTTGAATGAGACTGTTGCACTTTTCTCTGTTTTCTTTCCTTTCCTCCTCCTCTCTTTCAGTGTCATCCATCTCAGTGTCTCAATGTGATCTGATGTCAACATATCTTAAATGACACTATTCCTTTGCTAACAGGTTCACTGTGATAACTGCTACACCTTCACTAATATAAGGCAATACGGTCATATATGACTGTATGTTCTAATTAAATAGGTTGATAGTGTTGATTCATATATTTTTTTGTTTGTAAACTAACAGAGCTTCACTGTTTGCAGACACATTGTTGTAACACACTGTCATAACTTGTAAACTGATACGATTAACCCGAGTGATTAATCTAAGTGAACACTTTCACTTTGCACATTGCTGGCTTATAATGACATAAGGGTGAAATCTAATAAAAACATGTCCAGATCACATTTCACCCCAAAATCAAATGGAAAAAAACAAATTATATTTTGCATAAAAAAACATAAAT